>NC_048301.1:72768867-72847707 GCF_013100865.1 Trachemys scripta elegans | reverse complement strand
TCTCTTAATTAATTGGCCTCTCAGAGTTGGTAAGACAACTCCCACCTGTTTATGCTCTCTGTATGTGTGTATATATATCTCCTCAATATATGTTCCATTCTATATGCATCCGAAGAAGTGGGCTGTAGTCCACGAAAGCTTATGCTCTAATAAATTTGTTAGTCTCTAAGGTGCCACGAGTACTCCTGTTCTTCTTTTTTTAGCTGGGAGTATCAGAGAATGTCCAGCAGGGGGCAGAGAAGGCCTGATAGACCCTATCACACACCTCCCCCTGCACAATGGGCTTTAGGGCCCAATCTCCCCCTTCTGCAATAACCCCACTATCTTGGGAAAAGGAAACTGCAACCTGGTGCTGTGAACCCCTTTGGTTTTGCACATGCAAGGCACATTGTTGCAGCACCAAATACCACCGAGTAACGCCAGGATTATTGTCCTTCGTCGCCTGCAACCATTTAAAGGATGCATGATCCATTATTAGGTAAAAGGGAACCCCTAAAAGATAATAATGTTAAGGCCCTACAGCCAATCTGATAGCCAAGCACTCCTGCTTGATGGTGAAGAATCTAATCTCTCCTCACTGCAGTTTCCAGTTTAGGTATAATACTGGATGTTCCACACCTTGAAAACTGTATGACAACACTGTTCCCAAAGCAATTGGGGAAGTTTGAATTTTCAGGAAAAACGAGCATGAGAAGTCCAGACACCAAAGAAAGTTGACATAGGATAATGAGGTTACTTACCTGTAATTGAAAGTTCTTTGAGATGTTTGGTCCCTATCTGTATTCCACTGAGCATCATGCGCCTGGAGCCGGACCTTTTGAAAGTAGTACTGTTCAGCTGTTGGTGTATGTGCCCTGTGCTGCCTCATGGTCTTGTCCGAGGTGATAAAGGGCCCGTTGGGCCGCTGGCGTCTCCAGTTCCTTCTCTACTACAGAGCTGTTGAATCCGCAGCAGAAGGGAAGGAGGATGGGTTCGCAATACAGATAGGGACCACACATCTCAAAGAACCTTAAGTTACAGGTAAGTAATCTCGTTTTCTTCTTCAAGCGATGGTCCCTATGGTATTCCACTGAGGGTGAGTAACAAATAACCAAGCGTCCGTTGGAGAATCATGCACTAGGCAGTGGTTCTCAAACTTTTGTACTAGTGACCCCTTTCACGTAGCAAGCCTCTGTGTGCGACCCCCTTTATAAATTAAAAACACTTTTTAACACCATTATAAATGCTGGAGACAAAGCGGGGTTTGGGGTGGAGGATGACAGCTCGTGACCCCCCATGTAATAACCTTGTGACTCCCTGAGGGGTCCCGACCCCCAGTTTGAGAACCCCTGCACTAGAGTGTAGTGCGTGGAAAAGGTGTGTACTGAGCTCCACGTGGCTGCCTCACTGTCTGTGAGGGACACATTGTGCGTGCGGCTGTAGTTGATGCTTATGATCTCATGGAATGGGCCTGAATCCCTCCAGGCGGGGATCATCCTGATAGCAGCGTGTAATGCACCCTGAGATCCACTTGGAGATTCTCTGGGTGGAAATAACTTGCCTTTTCATTCTCTCCACTATGGCAATGGAAAGCCCAAGGGATTTCCTATACAGCTTTGTCCACTCAAGATAAAAAGCCAATGCCCTTCAAACTTCTAGTGAAGCCTTCTTTCCTCATTCGAGGCTTGAGGAAGAAGGTAGGTAATTGAGGTGGAATTGGGAAACTACCCTGGATAGGAACTTGGGGTGAAGGCTTAAAGACATCTTGTCTTTATAGAAAGTGGTAAAGGGGGGGTTAGCCATCATGGCTCCCAGTTTGCCACTCGTCCTAGCCGATGTAATGATGACAAAGAAAGTGACTTTCATGGAAAGGAGAAATAATGAGCATGAAGCCGTAGGTTTGAAGGGGTTGGACATCAACGAGGTGAAGACTAGGTTAATGTCACACTGGGTGGCAATAGGCTGAATGGGGGGTTATTTTCACAGAAGATACTTCCAGAACCATACAGTTAATGGGTGGGTAAAGATTGAATGGCTGTCCCCCAGTGGGTGAAAAGCACTAATGGCGGCTGCATACAACTTAATGGAACTGAGGACCAGTCCTGAGTCCTTCAGATAAAGGAAATAGTCCCAGAGTAGTGGGATGCTCACTGCTTCAGAGACAAGGCCCTGCTGGATGGCATTCCCAGGCAGCGAAAAACATCTATTTGGCTCGATACAAGTGTCCTGTGGACTCCTTCCTCCTGCTTGAGAGGACATATCACACTGCCAGAGAGCATTCCTGCACTAGTGGACGTGTCCATCCAAAACCCAACCCATCAGGTGAAGAGTGTGCAGGTTAGGATTAGAATTTAAAATTAATGGAGATCTCCTATCTCCTAGAACTGGAAGGGACCTTGAAAGATCATTGAGTCCACCCCCCTGCCTTTACTAGCAGGACCAAGTACGAATTTTATCCCAGATTCCTAAGTGGCCTCCTCAAGGATTGAACTCACAACCCTGGGTTTAGCAGGCCAATGCTCAAACCACTGATCAATCCCTCCCCCTAGTTGGGGGAGGGATGGGGTGTCTGAGTCTGCCGTTGTATTGGGTCAGCAGCTCTGGCAATGTCCAAAGCGTTAGTGGGGGGTGCTTTGACATGCAGAGAAGTGGGAGCCAAAATTGACAAGGCCCGAAGGAGGCGATCAGGATAATTGTTGCTTTCTCCCGTCTGATCTTGTGGATCACTTGTGATAGGAGGGGTTGGGAGGGGAAGGCATAATTCGTCCTGTCCGGCCAATCGAGGACTTTGATTGAGTTCCAACTCCTCCCATTGAACAATGTGCATTTGGCATTGTCGTGGGATGCATAAAGATCCCTCGCTGGGGTTCCCCATCGGCCAAAAAAGTCCATCATTATGGGGCTGTGCAACTCCCATTCGTGGTCGGTTGCAAAGTTTCTGCTGAGAGCACTGGCAATCATGTTCTGGGTGACCAGTAGATAGGCTGCTGTCAAAAGTGGTGCACTGTTCCCAAAGATGCATAGCTTCCACACACTGGGCTCAAGATCTTGTCCCCCCCCCGGCTTGTTTATATAGAAGACCGTGATGGTATTGTCTGACATGACAAGAATGTGTTGGTCCTGGATGGTTGGAAGGAACGCCTGTCAAGCTTTGCGTACTGCCTGGAGTTCCAACATGTTTATGTGCATCCTGGCCTCTCGTGTTGTCCACATGCCTTGTGTCACACGGTCACTCATGTGGGCGCCCCAGTTCATGAGGGATGCGTTCGTTATGATCGTCATGGTGGGCGAGGATGGGAGGAAGGTCATCCCCGAGCGGACTTGTACCGGGATCATCCACCACTGGAGTGAGGAGAGAACTTCTGGTGGCATGTGGAGCAGTGTGTGCATGGATTGATGCATGGGGGAGTAGACCCTTTGTAGCCAGAACTGAATGCAGCGCAGGTGTAGGTGAGCGAAGGGAATGACATATGTGCAGGCTATCATGTGTCCCCAGAGAAAGAGGCAGATTTTGGCCAAAACCAAAGGGTTGGAAGACACCAAAGTGATTTGTTCCCTCATTGTCTGGAATCATTCCCTTGGTAGATAAACTGGGGTGGAAGTCACGTCTATGAGAGCTCCTATGAACGCCAGGGATTGCATAGGGCTTAAAGTTGATTTTTTTATGTTGACCCCCAGGGAGGAGAGGAGTAGAAGCAGTTGGGATGCTGATTCCTGGACCTCTTGTTTGGTCCATGCTGCTATCAGCCAGTCATCCAGATTTGGAAAAACAAGAGTTCCTTGATGTCTGAGATTGGCTGCCACCACTGAGAAAACTTTTGTGAATACTCAGAGGGAAATGGTAAGTCCAAACGGTAGAACCCTGTATTGAAGATGCCGAGTCCCCATCTTGAACCTCAGGAATCTTTTATGTGTTGGTTGCATATTGATATGGAAGTAGGCGTCTTGCATAATCAAGAGCCGTAAACCACATTCCTTTTTCTAAGGAGAGAATGATTGTTACGAGCATGACATGCAAAATCTTGGATTGGAAATCAAATGGCTGAGGTGTCAGAGATCCAATATTGGTTTCCATCCTCCAGTCTTTTTGGGGTCTAGGAAGTAGCTCGAGTAGAACCCTGTTCCCTGAAGGGAGTCTGGTATTAGCTCCACAACTCCCCTCTGTAATAGGGAGTTAACCTTGAGTTGGAGGAGGACATCGTGTGAGTGTTCTATGCGTGTGGACTGAGGAGGAGGGCGAGATGGGGGTGTCACCATAAACTCTGTGATGTAGCCGCTGTGGATGATATCTAGGATCCACTTGTCCATTGTGCAGTAGGTGGTAGAATTTCCTCTCAAGTGCAGGTGTGTAGATAGAGGCTCTAGAGTCCTTTTGGGAATGTAGGGACTTGTCTGTCTTCTGACTGAAGAGATGCAATTCGTCAAATGGGAGGTCTTCTACAGTGTTTTGCGCCTCCCTGGGGAAGCCAGAGGAGTGTAACCAGGAGTCCCTTCTCATGATAATCCCCATTATCAGGACACGGGAAGCCATGTCTGCAGAGTCCACTGCGGTCTGTAGCATGGACCTGGAGAGTAACTTGCCTTCCTGAAAAACTGCCTAGAAGTGGCTGCAATCTCACGAGGGCAACTTGTCTGCAAACTCAGCCAATTGCCCATAGTTAATAAAATCATATTTGGCCCTCAGGGCTAAGTAATTTGAAATACAAAATTGGAGTCCCGCTGAGGAGAAGACCTTTCTGTCCATGAGGTCTAGCCTCTTACCCTCTCTATCAGATGGGGTGTTGCTTGGAACACTCAGAAGTTGCCTGGATGACCAATAAGTCTGATGGAGAATAAAAGAACAGGAATTCTGACCCTTTGGTGGGGACATAGTATCTCTTCTTTCGGGGTGGGTGCAGATGTGACCGGGTTGTTCCATACAGAGTGTGCCGATTGGATGATGGCGTCATTGATTGATAGGGCCACCTTCGCCAGTAAGTATGTGTGCAAGATGTCAAGCAGCTGGTGTTGACTGTCTTGTGCGTCCTCTAAGGGAATTTCTAGGGCATTGCCTAGTCTCTGCAGCAATTCCTGAAACTGGCAATAGTTGTCCAATGGAGAGAAGTGGATTGAAGAGGCGTCTGCGTCTGGAGAATATGAGGGATGACTCTCTGGAGCCGTCAAGAGTTGTGCTAATTGATGCATCATCCAGCGCTATGTTGGAGCGCTTACCTGATGAGGGTTGTTGTGGTAAAGTGGGAGAGTCCTCCCAAACTGAGAAGGATCATTTGGAAGTAAATATTAGGGCCATGAGTATAGCTAGCCCGGTTGACCCTGCTGTTGCATACCCTGTGACCACGGTGCCGGATACCAACTCTGCGGGTAAGGCAAGGTGGGGAACAGCCAGGGTGCTGTCAAAGACTTTGGGTAGTCATGCTTCTGGAACGGGAGTGGTGAACCTTGTCGGACATCCATATTCTCCAAATCAGAGAAGTCAGAAACCTCACCAAATGTTGGTGCCATTGGAACCACCAGAACGGTAGGCGGCAGGAACATAGCTAGTGAAGGGTCTCTTCAACTTGGTGATCAGATTGGGGGTTGTGGAGACTGTAGTCCCTCCAATGTGAATAACTCGTGGGGACCCGAGGCGCTTCCGAGTCTCCATGGGATTAATGGTATTCATTCTGCTGGAGGAGTCAATATTGTAAACTGCATCTGTCTGGAGACTGATGGTTCCCAGGATGCCAGCGGAGTCATCGGGTCTGTAATAGGTACTGGCGGATCCGTGATTGGTGTGGCTATTTCTTGGTCTCATGAGACTTGGAACGCATGGTTCATTCGTGGCCGTAAGAGGAGGTTACTCACCCTGTGCAGTAACTGACGTTCTTCGAGATGAGTGTCCCTATGGGTGCTCCACTCCAGGTGTTGGTGCGTCCCTGCACCTTCGCTCAGAGATTTTTCGCAGCAGTACTCGTACTGGCCATGCATGCGCAGAGGCTGCCCCCGCTGTGAGTCTAGGATAATAGTACGCATGCGTGGCCAATCTCCTCAGTTCCTTCTCTACAACGGAGGCTACCCCAACTCCAAAGTAGAGGGGAGGAGGGTGGGTAGTGGAGCACCCACAGGGACACTCATCTCGAAGAACGTCAGTTACTGCACAGGGTGAGTAACCTCCTCTTCTTCTTCGAGAGATGTCCCTGTGGGTGCTCCACTCCAGGTGACTTAAAAGCCATGTGCCTCAAGGAGGTAGGGACTTTGGATCTGATAGGAATGCCGTAGATAGTACCGCCCTGCCCAAGCGTATATCAGATAGAAGGCCTTGAATAAGGGCATAGTGTTTAGCAAATGTGTGTTCAGAGGACCAAGTGGCTGCTTTACAGATATCAGCCAGTGGAACTTTGCGTAAGAATGCAACAGAGGCAGCCAGAGATCTCGTGGAGTGCGTTCTGATGCCGTCTGGAGGTGTAACCTTCTTCATCTGATAGCACAGTCGGATGCATTGAGAAATCCAGCTTGAAAGTCTCTGGGTAGAAATTAGGGGTACCTTTGGAATGCTCAGCGATCGAGACAAAAAGTTTAGGAGAATTTCTAAAAGGTTTGGTTCTATCCAAATAGAAGGACAATGCCCTGTGGACATCTAGTGTATGCATTGAGGCTTCGAACAAGTTCGCATGTGGCTTCGGGAAAAAGGTCGGTAAGTGTATCGGCTCATTAATGTGGAATGACGAGTGTACCTTTGGAAGAAATTTCGGGTGTAACCTGAGGGTAACCTTGTCTTTGAAAAATAGCGTATATGGTGGGTCTGCCATAAGAGCTGCTATTTCTCCTGCCCGTCTGGCAGAGGTAATTGTCACTAAAAATGCTGTTTTCATCGAGAGATGTAAAAGGGAGCACGTGGCTAGGGCTTCAAATGGTTGTTGAGTTAGGCAAGATAGTACTAGATGAAGGTTCCATGGGGTGGTAGGTGGTTTAATGTCTGGGTATAGGGTTTGGAGTCCCCAGAGGAAGCGCTTGGTGATAGGATGAGCAAATACAGAAGTATTAATTTTGTCATGAAAAGTTGTGATAGCAGCTAAATGGACCCTGATGGAGCTGAAAGAAAGGCTGGATTGCTTAAGGTCCAATAGGTAGTCAAGTATGAGCGGAAGAGATGCTGACGTGGGACCAAGTTGTTTAGCTGAACACCAGTGTGTGAATCGTTTCCACTTACGTAGATAGGGGGTGCGAGGAGATTGTGTTCTGCTATGTAGGAGCACTCTTTGAACTAGTTCAGAGCAATCTAGTTCGCTTTGGGAGAACCATGTAGGAACCATGCTCTGAAGTGAAGCATGGACAGGTTGGGGTGGAGAAAGCGGCCGTGTTGTTGTGATAGGAGGTTCGGGATGAGGGGCAAGGGGATTGGTGGTCGAATCGACATTTTGGTGAGAAACGGAAACCACGGCTGTCTGGGCCATGACAGGGCAATTAGGATCACCTTGGCCCGATCTGTTCGTATTTTTATCAGGACCCTGCTGAGAACCGGTATCGGGGGAAACGCATAGAGTAAGTTTTGGTGCCATGGGATCATGAATGCGTCTCCCAGGGAATGTTTGCCTAGTCCTGCTCTGGAGCAAAAATTGGGACATTTCTTGTTTTTTGCGGTTGCAAAGAGGTCTATTGCTGGGTAGCCCCAAATGCGGAATACATTGTGAATGGTGTGCTCGTTTATTTCCCATTCGTGATCCCAGGGGAAACGTCTGCTTAGTTCGTCCGCTGTGGTATTCATCACTCCAGGAAGATAGGCTGCTGATACCCGGATGTTGTTCGCAATGCACCAGTTCCAGAGTTTCATAGCCTCTGTGCATAGCGAATGGGATCGAGCCCCTCCCTGCCTGTTCACATAGAACATGCATGCAATATTGTCTGTCATTATGTGTATGTGTTGATTCTTGATTAGTGGCAGGAAATGACGGCACGCATTGCGAATGGCTCGAAGTTCTAGGACATTTATATGGAGAGAGGTCTCGGTTGAAGACCAAAGTCCCTGGACTGTGTGGTGAGACGTGTGTGCACCCCCAGTCTGTCAGAGATGCATCGGTCGTCAGTATGAGGGATGGAGCCTGCTGAAGAAAGGGGACTCCAGAGCAGAGGTTGGAGTGAATTGTCCACCACTGTAGGGAATCTTTGACTCGGACAGGTATGGGGAGCGTCTTGTCTAGAGGGTGCACATTCGGTCTGTACACCGTGGCCAACCACGCTTGGAAGCACCTCATGTATAGGCGTGCATTTTGGACGACAGAGGTGCACGAGGCCATGTGACCTAGTATTTGTAGGCAATCTCGTGAGATGGGTCTCTGAAGAGGGACGGGGAGGGTGGGTGGGTGAGAAGGAGGGAGAGGAAGGGGATGGCGTATCCAATTGTAACTACCTCTCTGACCCAGCTGTCAGATGTAATTTTCTGCCATTGATGAGAGAATGGTCGTAGACGGTGTCCAAAGACAGGTGTGCTGGCTGAAGTGGGAACGCTGTTTTCTAAACCCTCGACCAATGCTTCAAATCTGCCTATTAGTTGGAGGGGGTTGCAGCGCCCCTGTAGAATTAGGACGACGACGCTGGAATCTTGGTCTTCGGCGTTGTTGTTGCTGTTGTTGCTCCTGTGGTCTATAGGAGTGTTGTGTAAATGCATGGTAGCGTGGACGTTGATAAGGTTGGTATCTATATTGTCGTCTTCTGGTCGCAGGTCGCTGGAGACCTAGGGACCGGAGGGTTGCCCTTGCGTCCTTCATCGAATGAAGCATGTCATTCGTGGTGGAGGCAAAAAGTTTTTCCCCGTCAAAGGGAAGATCTTCAATGGTGCTCTGAACCTCTCGAGGAAAGAAAGAGGAGGAGAGCCATGAACACTGTCGCATGACCACTGCTGTGGCGGTCGACCTTGCTGCAGTGTTAGCTACATCGAGGGCCGCTTGAAGAGCGGTACATGATATGGTTTGTCCTTTGGAAACCAGAGCTGTGAATTGTTGTTTCTTCTGTTCTGGGATGTCATCAATAAAATCCATGAATTTATTATAGTTTTTGTGGTCATATTTTGCAAGGACTGCAGTATAATTGGCTATGCGAAATTGTAGCGTCGAGGATGCATATACTTTACGGCCAAAGGGGTCCAGGCGTTTACTGTCCTTGTTGGCTGGAGTGGAGCGGGAGTACTGTTGCTTGGCCCTCTGGTTCGCTGCATCTACTACCAATGAGTTTGGCGCCGAATGGGTAAAAAGGAATTCAGAGCCCTTTGAAGGGATGAAGTACTTCCTGTCCGCTTGTTTACAGTTAGGTAGGCTTGTGGCTGGAGTCTGCCAGATGGATTTAGCGGGTTCTAAAAGGGCTATGTTGATTGGTAATGCCACTCTAGAGGAAGAAGAGGGCTGTAAGATGTCTGTTAGCTCATGCTGTTGTTCAGTGACTTCCTCCAAGTTAATTCTCAAGTCACTGGCAGCTCTTTTAAAGAGGTCTTGGAATTTTGCATAGTCATCCAACGGTGCTGGAGGAAGGGGAAGTAAGGCTTCCTCAGGCGTTATGTCCGGCTCTGCTGGAATAGGAGCAGGACTCAGTTGCTCCTGGAAGTGTGATGGTGCTGCGCCTGGTCGAGGTGCCATAGCGCACATGTTCTCGAGGGTACGATGCCCATGGTGCCCAACATTGCCATGGTGGTGGGTAGGGCATAGGTGGTGCCATCCAGGGGTTCACTCCCCATGAGGCAGGATCCTGAGAATAGGCTGAGGTAGTTTTTTTGTAACCTCTGTTGATTGGGGTCTGGGAGTCTTGATATGGAGAAAAAACTCCCTGTGGATCAGTTTCCTCCTCACTGGAGGAAGGTTGTTCAGATCCTGACTCAGGCATTGGAGAAAAACAGGCATTTATCAGGGGAGACTGCAGAATAGGTGATACCAATAGATCTGCTGTCTGAGTAAATTGAAAAGGTGAGGCTCCTGCGTGAGGTGAAAACTGTGGAGGAGGGGGTTGCTGTGAGGGAACATTCCTCTGAGCAGGGGTTTTGCTTTTGATCTCCCTGTCAGTCTGTGCCGCAGTTGCCGGTACCGTGGTCGGTGCCGGGGGGGGCAACATCAGCCTGCAGAAGGTCAGGCAGGGCGGGAAATGTCGGCACCGCATCCGTCGCGGTGCCGAACGGTGCCATAAACGAAGCAGGCAACTGAAAGCCTCGGCACCGGAGCCTCATGCCGCTGCCGCAGCCTGAGCCGGCTTTCGTGCAGTGCCTGAGGAGCCCGGCTCTTCAAAAGTGCTGAGGCGGGGAAGCACGGGCAGGGAAATTGTTGACCTGCCTGAAGAACTCATATGCCTCACCAACTTCTTTGTTGGAGAGGGCTGCCCCTTTTTTGTAGATTTCTTCAGTTTTTTTGAAGCAGGGGGGCTGTGGTGGGCAGCACAGCCGGAATCGGCGCCTGGGTCTGAAACTGACCCGATAAGACTTTTGCAGGAGGAGCAGTTTCAGTTTAAGCTCCCTGTCCTTCCGTGCCCTGAAACTGAGTTTGCTACAGTGGGCACATTTTTGGGGAATGTGGGTTTCCCCCAAGCACTTTATACATTGAGAGTGGCCATCAGAGAGCGGGATAGCGTCCTTACACGTAGAGCAGCGCTTAAAACCTGTGGAGCCGGGCATGGTAGAAGCGGCTGCGGCTGAGAGAATTTTTTTTTTTAACAGATTAAAGAACTAATGAACTACACTAACAAGAACTGACAACAAACTAACTACTAGAATAGGTAATTGTAGCAAGAGTGAGGGATTTCCTAACGAGTCTGCTGAGCTCCGTCTCAGGCTGGGGACGGTAGAGAAGGAACTGAGGAGATTGGCCACGCATGCGTACTATTATCCTAGACTCACAGTGGGGGCAGCCTCTGCACATGTGTGGCCAGTACGAGTACTGCTGTGAAAAATCTCTGAGCGAAGGCGCAGGGACGCACCAACACCTGGAGTGGGGCACCCACAGGGACATCTCTCGAAGAAGAACCCATGGATGGTGCAGAGTCCTTCTTAGACTTGGAGGAAGACTTACTGCCATGGTTATGTGCATCTTTCCTTGGTTCATGGCTAAGCCCGAGTGTCGGGTCCTTAGCACTGGTACCAACGGAGACTGATGGAGGTTCTGCGGTGGGAGGGGTGCTCTTCGCCTATTCAGGCTGATGTACCGGGGGAGGGGGAGTTCCCCATCCAAGATCTGATGTTGGTCTCATGGCAGCCTCCATAAGGTATTTTCTGAAGCAGAGACTTGGGTTCTCCCAAGTATGGGCAGGAGAGGCACATACTGCACCTGGACGCGATATTGGCTTCCCCCAAGCAGTACAAACAGCGCTGTTGCTTGTTGCTGATGGAAAACTAGTGAGGGCAGGAAGGACAGGTTTTAATCAGGTACAAAAGGAAGAATCGAACAAAAACTAACAAATAAATGCAGAACAGATAAGAAATTTAAACTATGAACAGCACTAAGAATAGTTTTGAAAGTTTTGGAAAGTGCATCACGAGGATGATAGGAGTATGTGATCATGTAATTAAATACTGGATACCTCAAAAAAACCTCGCAGTTAAACAGTAAGCAAATCTCAGTTTTAACTACAGTAGAACACCTGCTCTACTTAAAGTGTCCAAATGAAGGTTGCACGGGCACCCTTAAGTCTGACATTTCCTAACTTCTGATTCCTTGACTTTGCAACCTTAACATTTTTTAGGTAGCTTTTACAAATGTAATGATTACTACTACCACCAACAGAACCTAAAAGCGGGTCTAGTAGGGCAAACTGTTTGGATGGGGGGTGGGAGGGGAGGGACTCATGGAACAGGCATTTTTTGGGGGGGTGGGCAAAGGTTTCGTACTACTTTATAGATTTTATGAAAGGCAAGGATGACTTAAGATAAAAGTTCCCTCTCCTGATAGTTTTTCTTCATCCTCAGAGGATCACTTTACAGGTTGAAGGGCTGATTAGCTGCCTCATATGGGCAACCTGGGATCAAGGATAAGCTCAGCTTCACACTTGCACCTTAAGGCAGGCTGGGATTGGGAACAACATGAATGGGATACTTTCAGTTTTTTGGGGGGCACAGGAAAAGACTATCTTGCTTTGCACTTACCGCCTCCCGTGGTCAATTTAGGGCAGATTCAAAGTCTCAGGAGGAACAAGTAAATCCCTCTTGACTATGAGGTCATATGCTCCAATCCAACTTTACAGTGAGCCCACCTCAAGAGCAATTAAGTAAATGGGAAAAATGGTGGCTTAGCAGAAAGGACACAGCTAAAATTGGAGTGGAGTAGATAAATTTTAATGGTATCAAATTCCATTGGAATATGCAATGCCATCAAAATCAAAACACTTTGTGAAATTGAATTGATTTTGTTTTTTAAAACCAAGAAAGAAAAGTTCTAACAATGTCAAAAATATCCTGTTTTGATATTTTTGGAATGAAACATTTTGATTTTTTGTTTTGAAACTAATTTTTACTTTTTGTTATGGTATATAATAATACAAAATTCTAAAAAGTCAAAATTGAAATAAAATTTTTGAATTACCTGAAAACAATCTGTGTGTGTGGGGGGGGGGGGGGGGGGGGGAGGAGTTCCTTCGTGGAGAACTTTGAAGTTTTTGGTTTTTGCACCGATTTGGAACTAAGCTAAATTTTGCAAACTGAAATTCCTTAGCAAAAGAGAACTTCTGTCCTCTACACAATCCTAGCTGTAATAATCCATGCTCTTGGTTCCAAATTCCCTGCCTAAGGAAAATTAAGACTATGCTCGCACCTACCCAGCCTCCCAGATAAAGAAAGCAGTAGGTGTGGGATGCCAAATTGGAGGGTTTCATATTTGTAATTTTAAAAAAGTAGATCAGAGATGCTGCCCACTAGAAAGGAAATTCAACTCTTGTTAAGTACACAACTAAAACTTGTGAATTCACATTATTGACCTTTTTGCAAATGACTGAATTCAGCAATTATCAATTGTCTATATGCATCCGAAGAAGTGGGCTGTAGTCCACGAAAGCTTATGCTCTAATAAATTTGTTAGTCTCTAAGGTGCCACAAGTACTCCTGTTCTTCTTTTAGCAATTATCAAGTGTATTGAGCAAAGGCTATTTGGCTGCTAAAAATGCTCTTTGATATTCTGAGGAGAGTCAGCTGACAACTCTCTCCACAGTTGTATGCCAGATACTTGAGATTAAAAGAAAAGCAGATCCGAAGTCCCAGAAAAATTGGGAATTTGCAAATGATCAAAGTGAAAATTAACAACTTCCTATTGTATTCACAAAAGTGCCAAAAAACACCAAGGACTAACAATGCCTGAATTTGTTTCCTCCTACAGCACATAGTAAAGACAGCAGTGTAAAAAATATTTTTTTAATTCAATAATTTTATATGGAGAGTTAACTGGTCTGTGTCTGTCAGCCCCATTCATACATTTAACAATTTAACAATAATCTAAAATTGCTTTCTGAAAACATCAACCATGTTAACAAGCTAAAGTGCCATGTCAGCAAGCAGAGACAGGAACTGAGAGAACAAATTTCCAGAAAGTAACCCGAATTGAGGGGAAGGAGAAGAGAACACAGCAGAGGACAGGATATAACACAAATTTGTAATACCTGCCAAAAATGAACTCCATATAAAAACTGCACAGGAAACTAAAGAATTACTGTACCCGACACAAACAGGAAGGCATCCGTAAGAAATTCAGTGATAATGGTGCTCTTCTACTGATTTCCTAACTCAAGGAAACCAGCAGCAACCATGCAAGAACTCATTCCCACAGTGTTCTTTACAACAGAAGGGAACAGTAAGGAAAGGAGAAAAAAAGGAAAGTCAGGCTTGAGTACTCCTAAACCATACAGCTACAGTACGGTGACGGCCAATCAGAACAGGATTTCAGAGAGTAGGAGTCAAGTGAGTCACTTCACATTCACAACTGATCCTCCCCCAGATCCTGAAACAAAGCCTAGGAGAGCTGGGGAGAAAAAACAGGAGTGAAAGAAACACTTGCAAACTTTCATTATTACCCTGCCGGAAAAAGAAGACTGCATATTTGGCACAGGACAGATAGTGTAAGCGGAAAAAACTTGTTTCTTTGGAAGTCTACTCTGGCTTTTTAGAACATGCTGAGAGCTGCTTGATAGCCTCATTTTCTACCATCCATATTTATTATAAGGATATTCAGTTGGGAGGAACCACCAGTAAAACTGAAGTTTGTAGGAGATACCAATAACTTCTGTCAGTTAAATTCCTTCTAACAACTGTCAATAAAAATACACGTGCATTGAAGCTACAAAATTGCTCCACAGCCAGAGAGCCTCAGAACAATGTGTTCATTATTCATTACCAAGGGCAACTGTGAATTGTACATACACAAATAATTTAGTTTCACCTGCAAAATCAGACAGTTTAGTACACAACTCCTAAGGGACCTGTCCATATTAGAGCTCATAGCCATGTCTGGAACAGTTTTCAAACTTTGCTACAATGGTGCCAGTTTGTATCACACCGAAAACAATTACATTCTGTGCAGTCAGATCCGTGAGGGCAAAGCTTTGCATGCTCATGGGGCCCTATTGAAGTCAATGGGGATCTACCAGCACAGGTGCAAGTGTAATGCTGACAGATCCCAGTCATCAGCAGGCGGGATCAAACCTGGGACCCATGAAGCTCAGGTGTATGAGCTATTACTGCATGAGCTAAAAGCCACATGCCTCTTAGCTAACGCTGTAGCAGACTCATCAATCTCTAGCTGGGCTAGGTGACAATAGAGGGGACAGAGCGCCACACCAAGCAGGCCTGGGTTCCGCAAGGGTCCACCCACCCACAGCTCTGTTTGCAGGACTGGGGACTATATTCAACAATTGCAGTGGAACCTTGCTAGAGCTAGATTTGACAGCATAGTGGTTTGAAAAAAATCCCGATCCACTCTAGGGCATTAAATCATGCTAGAACTGTGGTAAAAAATAGTTCTCAAGCATGATGTTGCCAGGACTATGCTTAATCAGCTTTGAATACAGTTTGTGCTCCAGTACGTACAAGTCTTCAGGGTAAATTTGCAATGCATGGTGAACAGTTTTAGCCACATGTTTGCTATTAAAATCAACAGGAATTACATATCTAAAACCCTGCACAACCCTTTGAAAATATCTCCTTAAGGTCTGCAAACCTAGACATTTGCAACTCTTTTGTCCTTGTTCTTATCTCTTTATTAACAGTTTCTTCACATTTTTAAACTCAGATAAACTATCAAACACAATTTGATAGTTTTTTCTGCATCAGACACACATAAGGACAGGTTTCAAACATGTCCAAATTCCCCTGTAGTTGCGTTTTCTCAATACTGGACATTTATGAAAAGCTTCCTGCCTCTCATCATTTTAAAATTGGTTGAATCCATCTGAAGCCTAATACCAACCACACCTTTCCACCCATAAGAAAATGGAAACTAATGGCTAGTCTACACTAGAAGCATTACAGCAGTGCAACTGCATTGGTGCAGCTGCGCTGCTGTAGTGTATCTGGTGAAGACACTATATGCTTATTCATACCTCTGTGCGACATAAGTTATACCGACATAACCTGTAGTGTAGACAAGCCCTTACAAACACACACTTCTTTCACTTTATTTCTTTACTGTATTCTAGCCAAAGAAGACTTGCCAGTCCTCTGCAGTGGCTAGTATCAGACCACTCCAAAACCGATTTGTCAAACAATGCTCATTACGTCTATTGCATAATTTCAGGGCTCCTAGTCCCTTAATGTCCTCATCACTAGGTTTCATTAAGCCCTGTTCACACTGAAGAGTTCAAAGAGTCCATGACAACTTACCTGAGTGTTTCTTACACATTGTAATGGTTATCAATATTGATACATTCAGTGATGCTATTGTCTCATTCATGAAGCAAGCCTGTTCCTATTAAGGCATAAAAAGAATTTTCAGGTCTGATGCAGCAGAATTTTTCCTGGCTTTTATGATGCATAGGCCAGAATTTTCTAGCTCTGTTTAAGTGTACCAGCTGCCTGCTAGCGAGTTGCTGTAACTTTCCACCAAGTTCAGGAAGTGGACTATTAGGTCTACTCTACAACATTTTCACAATGCACTTGGAACATTCTCTATGATTTAAGATTTGCCAACTGCTGAGAATGAAACAGCAAGAGAAAACAATGATTTCAAATAAGACCTTAACTCTTGTCTGGGAAAAAAAAAATGTATTTGCTGTCTATGCCAGAACTTGTTAAAGACAATCTCCCCTTCCTCCATTCCCTTCAAAACTATCCTGCTGTTACCCAATGGGAAATATTGTAGCTATTCTTTTAAATAAAACAGAAAAATACCAAAATGTATACTGTAGACAACGGAGCTGTTTAAGGAACACTGCCATATATTTATTCTTTAAACTGGAAAATATTTACTAAAGCCATAACTTAGGAGTAGCAAAGCTAAATGCACGCATATTTAATGAGGAGGAGAAATGTACAACTATCAATAGTAAAAAACAGTAATATAATAAAAAATGAAGAACTGTATCAGTGAATATGACTGAGGATTCAGAGATATAATGCAGGATTCTAGGCCAGAGGGGACAGAAATTGGTGTACAAATAACTGAAATTTATTCCACTGACAGAATGATTCAAGGTTTATAGAAATCTCGGACATACTTGAATGGCTAGTCTGCACTTTTAGGAAACAATGCAGCAACTACTGTGCTGGTTTTAGCCCATAACCTTTTGTTAACAAAAACCCAAGCCCACTCATTTAGAAAGCACTTGATTTTCTGAATACATATTTATATTTAGCAGGAAGTCAAGATTCCATGTATCATAATATTGACTAAACCAGTGCTTATAGTTTTATTTAAAAAATAATGCTCTCTTTGGGATCTATTCCCTTCTTGATGTATGCATGTAACTGCCATTAGCATCAATGGGAATGAAGTGCCATATCCACAGGATCCATTTACTGAGAGTGATAATTGAAATGTACAGAGCTGTACCAATTTACATTTCTCTTATCAAATTTATTTACATTTTAATAGGCAAATCCTTACTTTTTTCCCAATACTTAATTTAAAACAGAAACTTCCAAAATCTGCCCAATTTATCAGGAGACTAAGGGCTGAACTTAATGGGGAAAATTCTTCACTGAAGCATAGTGATGTCACAGTCCTTTGATGCTGAAAATACCCCTGCCCAGAGCACAGCTGGTTCCACAGAAGTCCCAGCACAGGAGGTATTCTGGGACAGGCCAGGGTAGAACGTAGGGGTAGGGGTGATATGGTGGGAGTAGGAGTGGATGGATACCAAAATGTCATAAGAGGAAGAGAATGGGTGGTAAAGTTGCCTCACTGACAAAGTGAGGTAAGGGGACCTGGACATTTGCCTTCCCTTCAGTTTTACTGTTGGAGGGAGGAGATTGGACAGACCCAGGAGTTATGAATCTGTGTTTGTAAGCCTAGCTCTGTATAATTAGCCTGCTGGAATTACATAGTGGGACTTGTAGTGTCCTTAGCCAGAGCTCTGGATTAAAGATTACAGAGGTCAAGTGCCATACTCCAATTCTCTTGAGGATATCTGGCTTGCAGGCCACACTTTGGCGATCCTAGTCTTCCAAATTCAGATTAGGGAAATTTTCACTTATTTGGAAGTTTTTTTGTGTTTAGGAGCAAGGTGAACAGATCCTACAAAGGATCTTTAGCATATTAGCTTTAAATTAACTCTTAACGGAACTTTGATAAGTAAAGTAGTAACATACTGAAGAATTCGAGATTACTCACTACAATTGCTATTGCATGACATGGCATGCTATTACATAACCTCTTCTGTATCTCTTCAGTTACGCCCAACATGGGCCTGATCTATGGACCTTTTTCTGTCTAGAAGAAAGGAAATGTTCAAGTCAGCACAAATAAATGTTCCTCTTCTTCAAGGAAGCAAAGTCTACAACTGACTATTAGCAGTGTTGTGACTCTTGTGTGGGTCTAAAAATATAGGCCAAAATTTTCAGTTGTGGGTGTCTAAAGTTAGAAACAGATCTGAATTTAGTAAGTTTTTCTGATTTTCAGAGATACGGAGCACCAACAAGTCTACTGAAGTCAACCGAGAGTCCTTTGGTGGTGTTTGAGGAAGGGGTTGTATCTCTTAGAGCTGAGAAGTTACTTGGCCTGCTAAGGGGACAGAGAATGGGGAGTCCAAGGGCCTGGAGGAGAGGCAGAGCTGTGTGGTATCTCAGACAGACAAGTCTCCAAGATAATAGATCCTCATTAAAAATGTATTTGGCCTGCTGGTGGAGCGGAAATCCTAAATGTGGTGCACTCAAACAGTAGGACAGGCTAAGAAAATTACTGGTATAGGAATAAGAAAGACAAATAGAGAGCCACAGCTGAGCCTAGTGGTCCTTTAGCTTCTTTGTGTCTGTACAGGGTGTGTTCTTTTTCCTCTATAGTCCGAGTGCATGGGGCAACAATAGCTGAGGTGTAGTGGAACTGCAGTCACCAGGAGTGGCTACTGATGCAGGCGGAGGTAGCATGAATGAACTTTCACCCTTCTTTAATACTTCCTGTCAGATGTCGATCCCTTTTGGAAAGGCAGGGGGACTCTGCCATTCACCTTTGTTTCTAGAAAGGAACCAGCTCCCATAGCTGCTGTGCCCAAGCAGGAGCCAGGAGCCAGCAGCCACAGAGAAGCTAATCCCGATCTAGAACAAAAGGCCAGAGGCCAACAGAGGGAGGGTAAATTATCACTTCCTTGTCAGTGCCATGATGGAAGATCCTGGCCACAGGTTAGGTGTAAGTCCCTGGCCATACACTCAATAAGGGTCAAGGAGCAGTTCCTCCCCTTCTTCCTACACTGCTCATCTGCCATGTTATTTTCCACTTGGGGTTCATGCTTGTGAGCACTGCTGCAGTTGCTCAAGGAGGAAGGGGAAAAAAATCTCAGGGAAACATGGTTTTAAAAATGCCCCAGATTTACTGGTCTTTACCAAAAAAGTTGCCTTCTTCTGGCACATGGTTTCTAATGATACAAACAATGAATTAGATACTGGGTAAGTAATGTAGCCACTCTATCATGACAGCAGCAGCGGAAGACATCAAGTGAATCCATCCACCAACAGGATGATAAAGAGGGCAGTCCATAACCTGTTGGCATGCTCTTTGTTCTTGAGCTCCACCAGGCTAGGATGTCCAAAAAGCCCCGATGGTAAAGATGGAAGTTAAACTGCCCGTGACCACAACATAGCCTGTTATAATGAATAAGGATCTTTTGGTTCATATGGTTGTTCTAAGAGACGCATACAAGAACTGATCTGGAGAGCCTAGGGGATGCAGACCTGAGTTGTCTGTCAGTCAAGAAATGCACAATCAATCCAAAATGCAACCCTGCACCAACTGTTGCTGCTGTTCCTTAGACAGGTCATGTCTGATATACTGTCTCAGAGGCTCAATTATTTCAGAAAAGGAGTGTTTTAACTTAACTCAGCGTTTTTCATGTGGCTTTGAGGTAAAATTGTGAAGTAAGCTGTCCTGATAGTTGGCTGCATGCAGTAAGAAGGCCAGGGCCCTGCCTTTATGCCTAATTGCTGGAGGAGCAATGCCAGCCAGGACCAGGTTGGAAACTGGAGTTGTCCGGGATGCTTTCACATCATCACTGTTGTAAATCACTGAATCCAGCTTGGCAAAATAATGACCACAGCCCCATGCTGTCATACAGTATTTGGCAGGTGCAATAATTAGGGCATTGATAGATGGTTGCCAAACTGGTTTCACAAATTGAATTAAGGACAAATTGAAGGAGGAGAACAAAACAAAAAATCCTTCGAGTAATTTTTCCAACAACTAATTTGAAACTGTGTAACAGGAGATTTTGTGGGTGAGATAATATCTTTTATTGGACCAACTTCTGTTGGTGAGAGAGACAACCTTTGAGCTACAAACAGAGCTCATCTTCAAGTCTGGGAAAGGTAGTCAGAGTGTCACAGCTAAATACTAGATTGAACATATAATTTAGCATAAGTAGTTAGCACATATTCTTTTGGTCCCTTATAATAGCTTGTCTCTCTCACCAACGGAAGAAAGTTGGATCAATAAAAGATATTACCTCGCCCTCCTTGTCTCTCTAATATCCTGGGACCGAAATGGCTACAACAATGTTGCATATAACAGGAGATTTATCAGTCTGCATGAAACTGTTGGACAGTGGCGGATTAGCCAGTGGGCCAACGGGGCCCTTGCCTAGAGGCCCTGGAAAAATGGGTGTCCCTCTGCCTCAACCCCTCTGCCTGGCGATTCCATGCCTCTGCAGGAGGGTGGGGGAGGGGAGCCCCTGACCTGACCCCACTCCCCAGCACCCCAACCCCATTTTCCTGGCAGGAGTGCATGGGGAGTGTGGGGGGACTGCAGGTAGAAGTTGTGGGGAGGGGCCCCAACCCAGGACCGCCAAAACCCTAATCCGCTTCTGCTGTTGGAGGCACAAACAAAATGATGGCTGTTCCAGAGAAGGAGCATATATGCTGAAGGACCCCTGTAAAATATGCAAATCTCACTTTACTGAAGAAACTGAGCTGCACGTACTATACACAATGGAATACACACATGTATATAAAAAAATTCTATGATGTGGTAGTCAAAGCCATGACGATGTTTACATTATACACCTCCCTGCAGGCTAAAGGATTTGAATTTTGAGAACCTCAGTTTTATTGCAGTGTTCTACTCTCACTGAAGTCAGGCAAGTATAATTCCCCGCATTTTCCTGAAGGTGTAACTGAGAGGTTAAACAAGGTCATTTCTGGCAGAGCTGATAATACAGTCCTGCCTCTAATATTGTATTGCAGACCTACTTCACAGCAACAGTCTCAGTGGTTTTTAGAATTAATGTGCCAAATTTATGTGCTTGGCTGTGCTGTCTATGTCCACTAAATGGCTTTCTTCTACAGCTTGTGGATTCTCAACATTCCTTTGAAGTATAGCAAATAGTTGTGTAAAACACTGGCAAAGTGTGTGTTCTATCTCACTCTAGTGGCTGTTCCATGTAGAGGATAACAGCCAACTACTGCTATCATTTTCCTCCCGTAACTAAAAATCATGGGTTCAGAGCCTGCTAATGATCCATGGGAGGGGGGGGGCTACGTATGGTTTTGTATGATGGAATTACTGTCTTATTAATATTTTGTTCATTTGTTTGTTTAAACTCTAGGAAATTAAATACAAACCCTATTTTAAAAGAACACTAAGATTGCCATGTCAAGCATTCCAAAGTTAGGAAATGTCAGAATTAAGGCTCCCATACAACCCTAATTCAACCCCATTTCACATATGAATTTTGAATTAATTTTTAATTATATGAGCACGTATTATTTGTTCTAAAGGATGCCTGTCTGATTCAGTCCATAAAAGAAAGAGGGCTGCAAGAAGAGGAAAGATGTTTTCTTGGGTTTAAAGGCACTGAAATAGGACTCAGGATAGCTGAGTTCCATTCCTAGCTCTGCCACTAACTGCCTATATAATAACTTGTGCAATACTCTTGGGTTGTGAAGGCCAAGACTATAACAGGGTTCAAGAAAGAATGAGATAAATTCATAGAGGATAGGTCCATCAATGGCTATTAGCCAGGATGGGCAGGGATGGTGTCCCTAGCCTCCCTTTGCCAGAAGCTGGGATTGGGCGACAGGGTTCACTTGATGATTGCCTGTTCTGTTCATTCCCTCTGAAGCACCTGACATTGGCCACTGTAGGAAGACAGGGCACTGGGCTAGATAGACCTTTGTTCTGACCCAGTATGGCCATTCTTATGTTATGTTATCATCATTCAGTTGCACCAGGGAGATGAATTAAGGTTGCACAGGCAATTTTAATTCTGGCATTTCCTCAATTTTGAGTTCTTGGTTTTGCATCTTTAACATTCTTTTAACACAGTTTTTTGTATGTGATATTATGTACTTTATAAAGTGGGATATACAAGATTCTACATTCAACTGCTTAGAAATCTTCATTAACGTCTAACCTGTGTAATCTTATTACCTAATATTGAGATGAGGTCATGTGAATAGCACTTCTGTCCAGCTGCATAATTCAGGAATTTCCAAGAAGTTCCTGGGCTAATATTCCTTGTTTTTAGATAAAATGTGAAATTTATTTCCTTTGGAAAACAAACAAAAATTTAAATTCTAAAATATTTTGCAAAACCACTAGAAATTCTTTATAAGATCATCAGGTCATTTAAACCCGCAAACTACTGTAGGTCTTTCGTTCTTAATCAAAATATACTTATCAATTATTTTTATTTAGTTTAAAAATAGAGGTAGTCACAAAAGTGACTGTGAAGATAGCACCTTGGTGCTGCCCGTATCTGCTCTGTATATGTCTTCCTGCTTACATTACTTGTAAAACCAAATCTTTATTATTGCCAACACTACTGAACCAATTCATCTGTGGAAGGTCAAGCATCAACAGAATTAAACAGTTAGTGCTGACTCAATTGTTATTGTTGCTGTTGGTAATGAGTGGAGACCAAATGTGCAGTCCTGACAAGTTTTGCTTCTGATCTACAAATTGAACAAATTTAGAATCTCTATCTATTCTACATATAAAATATTTATTAACTGGAGGGAATTCAGATAAGAGCAACTAAAATTACTAAGGGTTGGAGGGATTCATGAGGAAAAATTAAAACGCCTTAATACGAGTAGCTTGGTCAGTATACAAATATGACATTAAGTGTGTGTGTGAGGGTGAATTCCTGAAAAATAGGAGAAGGGGTATAATTAGGAGAAATGGGATGAAATTAAACAAAAAAAATTAGCTTTACCATCAGGAAAATTTCCTAACAGTATAGAGTGTTTAAAAAAAAAGTAAATATTCTCCCTGTACAACAGCAAAGCAGGTGGCAAACTAAAACTGTTGACTACTATCAAAACATTCTTATTTTACTGTTACTTTGTCCTTCCACTCCTTCACCCTCTCCTCCCATTTGTCAGTTTCACCTACCTGTCACATTTTTCATAAAACTAACCTGTGATCTCTTTGGAGCAAGGACTGTTTTGTTACTAGTCTGTAAAGTGCCTGGTATAGTGCCTAATCCCTGACTGGAACACCTATACATAATAATATTAAAAATACAAAAGCAATTGACATTCCATGACTGAGTATTTAAAAGCAGTTTGGACAAAGCACTAGAAAATATTCTGTGGAAAACTATATTGGACTGGTCCTAAAAGATTTGTGACTTCATGGGTCTAAACTAAATCTAATTTATATGATTGTATGATTCAAAGATGAATAAACTAAAGAATATTTTGTGCATAAAGAAGGTTTTGATATTTAACACGTATGCTTTCAAGATATTATTGCAATATTATAGTTTAAGTAGTGTCAGTGGTTCCAATGATCCTGGTTTTACAAAGGTGTATAACATGACCCTATACAATGTGTTATGGGCTGAAGCTTGGTATATAAAGTCTTAGCTCAAGAATTATGATTATTTATTCTTATGCATGGGAACCCACAGGAATAGCCCTTATGGGGAAGCAGCTAATATACATACATGGTAGCCAATGGTCTAAGCTAAACATAACTGGGCAACTATTTCTTCCTCTCTCATTTGTGATTTAACTCATATTATGTACAACTACCAGTATGTGTCAAGTGACAGCCTTAAAACTGAGGTGATTATGTCAGTTATACAGGAACAGTGAAGCAATTTAAATTAGTTAACTTCTTGTTTAACAAATTAACAAACAAACCTTAAATGAAGCAACCTACTTTATAATCTGGTGAACCCTAATACTTCTGAATAATGCAAGTGGAAGGGATTATAAATAAAATCTTTATACTATGTACTACTATATAGCGACCCAGTCCCTTGAATGTGAAATGAAGCCACTTTCACTTTTAGCAGTACACTGGTGCAATCTATAGCCACTTCTCATGACTGAATCACACATTCTTTACCAGTTCTGAGGGGAAAAGTACATACAGTTCATATTTATGTATTTCATTCACAGTCAAAGGCAAAAGTATTAATTGCAAGATCACTAGTTTCATTTTACAGTAAAAGTAATAAATGGATATAGAAATAAAAGGATTGGTCTCCATAACATGTTGTACAATGATCTACAATAAATTAACCCTGATGTTTTTGTCAATATCGCTTAGCATTTAACATCTAAAAATGCTTTACAGACATCAAACACTGATTGAAAAGTCTGGGACTATTTAGATTAGAGAGAGGATGAATAAGAAGGGATATAATAAAGGACTACAGAATAACATGATATAAAGGATGTAAATCAGGCACTCCTATTTATTCTCTCTCAGTACAAAAACAAGGAGATATTCAATTAAATTGAACAGGAACAAATTTAAAACTTATAAAAAGGAAATGCTCTTTTACACAGTGCATAATAAACTTGTTACCAAGATCACCCCAGCTCTGTCCTGTTGAATTTTCATCAGTACTCTGGGTATAACAAGAAATAGAGGAAAGGTGTGAAGGTCTCATCAGGGATTAAACACATTGCTGAAACAGTATAGGACAGTATAGGTATGCATCCGAAGAAGTGGGCTGTAGTCCACGAAAGCTTATGCTCTAATAAATTTGTTAGTCTCTAAGGTGCCACAAGTACTCCTGTTCTATTTGCGGATACAGACTAACACGGCTGCTATTCTGAAACCTGTCAGTATAGGACATGTTTATTATTGTTTACACTTACAGCTAAATAGTGTTCAGCATGGGTTCAGCTGAACAGCTTGCTGACAGCCATGTTAGTAATGGTTCTATTTCACAGTGTAGACACGTATCAGACCACAGGATCATGATCTGGCTCAACACCAGGTTTAATTTTCATTCATTTGAACTGTAGCATGAATATGTATACTATATCCAAGGAAACTCAAGCTACATTGTTGTTTTTCTCTTTATTAAATGTGACAGAAGATTGTGCATGATCAAAATTTATCTAATATGGCAAGGAAAAATGTTTGAATTACAAAGCAAAATTAAACTTAAATCACCTCTTTCCCCTTCCAGTGGTGGTCACTGCTAGCCTCAACTGCCCGCCTTTAATCATCCCAAGAATCAGGGATCAGTCAATAATGCATCTCTGAAAGCAACAAAGCCATCAGTTCTGCTTCTCCTCCATGGGCCTAATGTATATGATGTGTTAATTTATCTCAGTAGGAAGCACAGCCTCACTAAGTGGGGCTATGTTTTAGACTTTGTAAGAACAAGTCAGGATTTTCACTGTTGTTACCATCACTCTTTTCAATCCTATGTGGACTTGGCAAAAGCTCTAAAATCAACATAGCTTTGATTACCTGTCAGATATTTAAGGGGCAGAGAAAGGTACAGATACTCAAAAACACTACCTTACCAAGATTTGGTCAAGTCATCCAATCTCCCTTAACATCTCCCTTCTATTTCATGGTTACATTTTCAAAACTAAAGTGTTCTAACATTATTTAAAGCAAAAAAACATCAATGTACCAGATGTCATGGCAAGAGGACCCTCTAAACACGATGAATTAGGTAGACATACATAATGACTAACAAAATACTAGGATCAGGTCACAACATGTAATCTCAAACCATGTTTAGCTCATGAGAGGTGAATACTGTGACTGTGCTTGCCCCTGCTGAAGTGTAATCTATCAGGTGGTTTGGGCACCATGCCTTGAAAGAGGTAATCACTTCCTCCACAGCAGGAAGTAAACTGTCATGATAACAGTGATCTGAAGAGTAGGGAAGAAGCAGCCACTCATGGAACATGCAGGTCTTTTGGGTTTTGGTGGACACCTCAGAGGAAAATGAACTCTGTTTCATCAAGACACTACCCAATGAGGATAAAGCACCTTTAGTAAAAGAAAAATGGACAAACTGAGTGGAAAGTGGAGGCAATATAAAAGAATTATGTTTTACACGTAGCTTGTCTTGGTGGCCTGCAGGTATGTCATTCCTAACAGAGATCACACATAAGGGAACATAAACATTCCTATCATTAAGTTCATACGTATACTTCACAGGGTGTTTGTTTGTTTGACAGTTATACTGTCATAATTTTAGACTGTTAAACCTCTGCTCCAGGGTTTGTAAAAGATCAGAGCACTTGTCACTCTCAGTGCAGGTTGAATGAGACAGAGTGGTTGTGCAGTTCATTTTTCTTTATAATTACACTCCATTAACCTTCCACATGAGAGCTCCCCTATGCTTTCATACCAGCAGCACCAACTGGCTGTGTTTGATAAGGCTCAACAGCGTCTGCAAGTCCAGCATATGTAACAAAAGGAACACTTTAATACTGCAGACTTAAGCAAAAACCATATGTAGCTCTATTACACACACACACACACACACACACACACTCTCTCTCTCTCTCTCTCTCTCTCTCTCTTAAGCTATGGGAATACATGATTTTAACCCTATATGCCAAATGCAATTCTACAAAACAGAAAAATTGTTCCCTATACTAAACTGAATATTACTATGCTTTTCCTTCATTGCAGAGTCTTCCCAAGAAAAACTTGTTTAGAGTATTAAAGCATATGGAGCAATATAAAAGAAGGTGACACTACATTAGATCATATTAGTGTCTGTCTGCAACTAGAGTATAGCAAAAGGGAAATTACTTTCTAAAATTAAATCTCTGCATGTACTTCTCAGTATCTTTTTTTAAAGAAACCAGCATGGTTAACAAACAACACTAGATCTATCTATAGCCTTCTCAACAGTGACCACATAAATGATAGGCCTTTCTGAAAGAGAGACTTATCCTATTAATAATGTATTCTCTGGGAGTTTTTAACTCAGTGCCAGGAATGCTGTTTTCCATGTGCACAAAAGTAGATTAGCGTTTGTGTACATTGAGCACTGCTGCTGGCACATGCTTTTGCAGATAAAGCAGAAACCAATTTGGGAAGGAGGGACTATGGGCAATTAATCTGGAATAGAATCTGAATTATCTGAAAAGCCAAATAGTGCTATAAAACCTGCTCTTAACAATGGCATTAACAATAACAATATCCACTGGCATCTTTAAAGAAATGTTTTTAAAATACTTTCAAATAATTTGGAGCCAACAAGTTGTGCACACAGCTGGTGTATGTAAGTGGGTAATATTATTCTTGTAATTAACCTGCTTCTCCCTCAACAGTCTCCCTCTACTGTCTGTTACACTGTGCTACTGGCACCTGTATGCATCTTCATAAACAGAAATATAATCAAACAATACTTCTTTTTAAAGATAAATTGTGATAACCTTTAGCTACGTTTTGGTTTTTTTAAAATCTTGGTAACTCTGGAGTGCCTGAAACAGGACATGCTGGCCCTTTAAGAGAGGCAACAGGCCCAGCACTGCCCTTGATTTTAGTATTAGCCAAAAACACTAGAATCCAGGCAGATTTCACAGGGCTGATGGGAGTTGTAGGCCTTAAACAATGCATGTTGGGAAAGGGGACAGCAATATAAAGATCTCACTTGACTGAGCGCAAAACTGAGGCAGAACTGCTTTATGAGAAGAGAGGTAAGGCACTGCTATAGTTGTGCCCAGTCTGAGACTCCTTAAAGGGGCCTGATTTTCAGAAAGAGTATACTCAGCACTCTGAAAATCATATTCCTCTAATGTCTTGAATCAGGCACCCAAAATTACTAGCTGCTTTTGAAGATCTTGCACTTCCTTTCTCAGATTGTACTAAATTTAATAATGCCAATTCAGACTTTAGTACAGCCTAGCCTAACCCAACTTTATAGTCAACGTCTTTATGACAAAGCAAGCTCAATCAAAGTTCACGTTGTAATCCAATACTCTGGTTCCAAAACTGAGAGGTTGCAGAGCACTCACTGCTGGACTGCTGAAAGATGACCAGTTGCAAGGTGCTGGTTCTCTTCCTCATTTATAGCTTCTAAATAGCTTTTATAAGAAGCTACAAATATATAAATACGTTTGTAATATTACTTTCTGGGGTAAACAATGACTGTAGTTGCAGGGATGTTATTTGATCACAAATGGAGGGTATGTAGAATCTGTGTGATCACAAATAGGAGGGGGTACTCATGTCAGAAACAATCTCTCTTTAAACAGTGGTTCACCCTGAGAAGGTATCTAATACATATGAAGCAAATTGTCTTAAGACTTTGGGTAACATTTTCAAAAGCACCTAAAGGACTTAGGAGATTTCAGGCTTATCAACACAGTGGTGTAATGCACTCTACCATGGTATGATTTCTAACTCACGCTCATGTGTTGCATATTAACTGGTCCATATATGCTGCTGGTGCATTGTAATGTAATGTTGTTTGAAACAGTACCGCATTAAAGCGTACTAGAGAACCTTTAGGCCGCACCAGAGGGTTTCCATGGACCAATTAACACACCACATATTAACGCGCTTTAGAAATAGGATGCATAACCCCATTGTATAGACAAGGCCCATTTTAAAAAGCGAGACTTATTCATTGTTGCACTACAGATTACACCCAGTATATCTATGTCGGTCAGTGGCATGAAGAGGGGGTAAGGGAATCCCTGACCGACAGCTATGTTGATTCTAGAGGAGATTCAGTTATGCCACAAAAGTACAATTTAATCAGTATAGCTTGTTTCCCTTGTAGGAGGTGGTTTTACCATACCAATACAGAGCACAGTTTTGCCAGTACAGCTATATCTACTCTAGGAGCACTTTGATGATATTGTATACCAGTACTCCTATGCTAATGAAGTGCTCCTAGAATAGACATAGCCTTAAGTTCCTAAATCATTTAGGTACTTTTGAAAATTTCATCCATTGTCTCTTAATGTTACATTGCAACTAAATCCTTTGGAGATGTAAGGATGTTTAGGATTTCCTGAGTGTTTTGGAGGGTTAATATATCACTTTTTCAGAACACATGATCATATTTTAGAATTGCATTGCACTTTTATTTCTGCAAACAGAGATTTTGATTGCGTATATCTTAATTTCACTTGATACTGCTACAACTTTACACTCTTTCTCAGAGTATGTATTAGAGTTATGTCTGAAAACTCCTGAGTCCATGATTTCTAAGACAAGCCCGCCTCTCTCAAGAACATCATGCTGCAGCTGAAGGGATCATCTCTTATCAGAGAGATGTTGCTGCTTCTGAAATTTTTTGTGACATTTCTCCAATTCCGAACACTTTTTACTGTTTTACAAAAAGCTCACAAGGAATTTTCTTCTATAAATTGCTTATCTTTATGCTTTTTCATTATCTTTATGCTGTGTTTGTTTTTCAGATTAGAAATATCATGTCTTTTTCTAATCTTTTTGAAGGCGAACTCCTTGGAGAACCAGAGAAATTATGACATCACAAGCGACAAGAGTGAAACTTGTGCAACAGAGAAAGGGAAGGGATTTTTAGTCAGACTGTCTAAGATGTGTGTGTGTGTGCGCGCGCGCGTTAAGAACTACTTAATTCAAACTCCTTGACAAAAACATTTTGGAGAGAAACTCTCACTATTACAGATTTAAAATGAGGTCTGGAAAAGCCCTCAATTCAATTCTCTAGTTCTCCAAGTTCTGCACCAAAATGAAAGACAAGATGTGGCATTCCTACTATTCTACTGTAAAAAACAGTGGACAATAAAAACTCATAAAATTACCTTTTCAGGTCTTCTTTATACATCATAAAGAAACAAAAAGACAGAGTATGTGTGTGGGGATCAGGCAAGCATTAAAAACAAATTTAAAATTTAATTTGCACTTAATGCTGATGTAAGAATTGGGCAAAACCCACTGTACCTTTTCAAACTGTTGTTTCAACTCTTTTTTTGCTGTATGTTTATGCTGGCTGCCTGCTGTGGAGCTGGGTAAATGTTTCATGCTGCAAACCAGTTCCAGCAGCTCAACCTGCTCTTACAGATAACAGATAATCTTAGTTAAACTCAGAATTGTTACTTCATTGGACCTAAATCCAATGACAATTCAACTGTGAATGTGTGTAGAAGCATTAATCCCAGGTTTAGCATACAAGAGATACTGAGGCGAATGGAAACACAATTTGTCTTCCTCCAGAGCAGGGGTGGCCAACCTGTGGCTCCAGAGCCACATGCAGTTCTTCAGAGGTTAATATACAGCTCCTTACCTAGGCACTGATTCCGGGGCTGGAGCTATAGATGCTAACTTTCCAATTTGCTGGGGGGTGCTCACTGCTCAACCCCCTGCTCTGCCCCAAGCCCTGCCCCCACTCCACCCCTTCCCCCAGGGCCCCTGCCCCTTCCCTGAGCCTTGCATGCCCTCCCTCCTCCCCTCCCCCAGCCTCCTGCACACGTGAAACAGCTGACTGCAGTGGGCGGGGGCAGGGAGAAGTAGGTGCTGATTGGTGGGGGCTGCCAGCAGGCAGGAGGTGCTGGGGAGTGGATGGGGGGCTGCTGGCATATTACTGTGGCTCTTTGGCAATGTACACTGGTAAATTCTGGCTTCTTCTCAGGCTCAGGTTGGCCACCCCTGCTCCAGAGCCTTCTAAAAACATTAGCAATCAATCGTCTGTCTTAGATATTTCTAACACACCTGTCTTGGTACCCAACTGCTGAAAAGCATGAAATAGTTCTCCTCCCCATAGTTTAAGATTTTGTGTGTGTGTGTGTGTGTGTGCGCGCGCGTGCGTATGCGTGTGTCTCTGTTTGTCTTAAAGACTGGCAACTCTCATAGCTGGGTTTCCACTTCTGTCATTAACCTAGAGTTAAAGAACCTCCAGAGCTGAGTATTTTGAATCAATCAGACTATAAAATCTGCTTTCTATTTGTTCAAGATGCAAACATTCCCATCTTATCTTACCACTGAACTGGAGTGGAATAGGAGAAAAGGGTTCAGGGCTTTTGGAAAAATCGATCATCTATCTAATCTATCTCAACTACAGCAGCAAGGTGCTAAAGTGCAGCTGAATAATTGAGACCAGTTACTTTAAAGCTACAAAAAGAGAAATGTTATCATCAAAATCTCTCACAAACTGGTCATGAGTGGAAATAAAAGTCTCAGGGTTGCTAAGTGTGTAAAAGATGTCCTATCAACCTGAACAGATAGAATGGTGCAAAAATACATTCTGGGATTTTGCCCTTTCTACATACTATTTTATCATTAGCAGAGTGGGATTTTCATGGAACTTGTTTGGAGGACTACGCAATATGCCTATTACCAGCACACTTCATCTAAAATGAGTTTCTTGATCTATACTGGGGATATAGTCAAGCTGTCACTGGTTGCATGGACCTGGGGAAGAAAAGAAAACAAGCTACAAAAAAGACCAGAGAAAGCAGAAAAGGAGGAGAAACAGGTACAAGGGAGCAAAGAACATTTCTGAAAAGAAAGGCATATAAGTAAGGTCCTACCCAAATTATGGTCCATTTTGGTCAATTTCATGGTCATAAGAGTTTAAAAATAATAAATTTTATGATTTCAGCTATTTAAATCTGATATTTTATGGTGTTGTAATTGTAGGGATCCTGACCCAGAAAGGAGTAGTGGGGTGGTCACAAGGTTATATTGTAGGGGGTGTTGCGGTACTGCTACCCTTACTTCTGCGCTGCTGCTGGCAGTGGTGCTGCCTTCAGAGCTAGGCAGCTGGAGAGTGGTGGCTGCTGGCTGGGAACCCACCTCTGAAGGCAGGGTCACCACCAGTAGCAGCACAGAAGTAAGGATGGCATGGTCTGGTATTGCCACCCTTACTTCTGTGCTGCTACCTGCAGAGCTGGGCCCTCATTTAATCAGCCGCCACTCTCTGGCCACCCACAAAGGTAGGATGGAAATTGTTGAAATCCAGGTAGAAATCTTGAAGGGCCTTCTTGAAGATTTCCACCTGGATTTCAATCATTTCCACCCCATCATCAACCTCAGCCTAGACCAGTCAACAACAAAAGAGATCCACTTCCTGGACACTACAGTGCAAATCAGTGATGGTTACATAAACACCACCCTATACCGGAAACCTACTGACCTCTATACTTACCTACATGCCTCCAGCTTCCATCTAGGACACACCACACAATCCATTGTCTACAGCCAAGCCCTAAGATACAACCGTATTTGCTCCATCCCTCAGACAGAGACAAACACCTACAAGATCTCTATCAAGCATTCTTAAAACTACAATACCCACCTGGGGAAATGAGGAAACAGATTGAGAGAGCGAGATGGGTACCCAGAAGTCAGCTACTACAGGACAGGCCCAACAAGGAAAATAACAGAACACCACTGGTCATCATGTATAGCCCCCAGCTAAAACCTCTCCAGCGCATCATCAATGATCTACAACCTATCCTGGAAAATGATCCCCCACTCTCACAGACCTTGGGAGACAGGCCAATCCTCGCGTACAGACAGCCCCCGAAACAGAAGCAAATACTCACGAGCAACTACACATCACACTACAGAAACACTAACCCAGGAACCAATCCCTGTAACAAATCCCGTTGCCTTCTCTGTCCCCATATCTACTCTAGCGACACCATCATAGGACCCAACCACACCATCAGAGGCTCATTCACCTGCACATCTACTAATGTGATATATGTCGTCATGTGCCAGCAATGCCTCTCTGCCATATACATTGGCCAAACCAGACAATCTCTACATAAAAGGATAAATGGACACAAATCAGACATCAGGAATTGTAACATACAAAAGCCAGTAGGAGAACACTTCAATCTCTGGACATTCAATAAGAGATTTAAAAGTAGCCATACTTCAACAAAGAAACTTCAGAAACAGACTTCAAAGAGAAACTGCTGAGCTACAATTCATTTGCAAACTTAACACCATCAATTTGGGCTTGAACAGGGACTGGGAGTGGTTGGCTCACTACAAAAGCAATTTTCCCTCTCTTGGTATTGACAGTTCCTCATCAATTATTGGGAGTGTACCACATCCATCCTAACTAAATTGGCCTTCAACATTGGTTCTCCACTTGTAAGTAACTCCCTTCCCTTCGTGTGCCAATGTATATTTATGCCTGTTTCTGTAATTTTCACTCCATGCATCTGAAGAAGTGGGTTTTTTACCCATGAAAACTTATGCACAAATAAATTTGTTAGTCTTTAAGGTGCCACCAGACTCCTTGTTGTTTTTATCCTACTACATATTACACACACAGACACATAGACCATGTGGAATTAAGAAAAAAATGTGCTGAACTTCACTATTCAGTTGCACTGATTTCCTCGTTTCTCTTCCCCCTAATGTCCTGTCTGTCATGTAATTACCCTTTAAGCCCTACAGGGCATAGACCCAGTCTTCAAAAATCTGTCTGCAAAACATCTAGCACACTTTAGAACTATACAAACAGTAAAACTAATAATTCATCAGACATTCTTAGTCTGGTCCACACTGTGAATATATTTATTATGTGCAAGACAAACAATAAAGGATTATATCCTTCTGTTTGAGTTCCTCAAATTTTCCTATTCCAGTTTAGCAGAGCAATGATAAAGTACAAGCTCTTTCCACAAATCCTGGATACCTTTTTGCAGCTTCTAGGTTTCAGTGACAGTCTGCACCAGTGGTTCCATTTTTTGCGTAGGGGGCAGAAACTGATTTTATTTATCTTGGCTAAAGAAGACCACAAACATGGCCAGTGACCCACATTGCTTGAGAAACTGCACCAATAGCAGAGGCTATAAAGGCAACCGCTTTTAGGCCAGCAACAGTATATTCAGAATGAACAGACTGTACTCAAAGATTTTTCTCCCACACATAAAACCAAACTGTTCCTGTGCCCCTTAGCGCTGACTGAGCCTGCCTCTTAGTTGATGAGCAATTTGTTATTTAGAAAATAATTTCTTAGCCCATACTGGAAATTCACTCTCAAGCACAATCAGCTGTGTTGGTCAGTATTCAGTGGATTTCAGAGATTCTTTGGCATGGAGACCAGATGCTAACATACTCTGAAATACTATTGAACACATGGTTGAAACATACTTAGGGGAGGGGAAATGGTATATATTTCTGTAAACATATCTAATAGATACATACACTTCTGAATGATCAGTGCAGATTATTCCTGGTTGTTCTAGTTGAAGATTTACATCAGTGTTTTCGTTTGATTTGTTAGTAGTGTAGGAATCTAGTTATGAGCAAAAATATTAAGACATAGCTATGTGCTACATAACTGGTTCTTTCAGCCACTAGCAGAGCAGCTTACCTGGAACAGCTTAAACAGTTCAATCATCCTCCCACTCCCCCTGGACACACATTAGTTAGCAGTACAGTCCGAGAGAGAGACAGAGAGTATGTGTGTGTGTATAATTTATTTTAAAGACAGAAAAGAAGAAAGCATGAACAAATTTAACCGCACGTTTGGCTTTTTCATGATGCTTACCTTTTTTCTATTACACAGTTGCCAGACTTTCAAGAGAAAACTGGATACATTATAATAACTGTGGCAACAAGCCATGAGAGAATAAAACCAATAAGAAACCTTTCCGTTCAGTTCTTCACAAGGCTGTCACTTGTACTAGAAAAACGTCACTTTGATGCCCTGTTTGCATTCCAATTCTAACAACAAGGAGGAGGATGGAGGTCTCTAGTTTCTATGACAACCCAGATGAGCCACAATACAAGATACTTACAAATGTTCAATTGCAGGGATGCCAAATCAAATTAAGCCAGAGTTTGCACTACTTCATAAAAACTAAAAGGAAAAAAAAAGAAAACAACAACAACAACAAAACACAAATGTCAAAAAAGGATGACATTTCAGCCACAGACTCAAAGATTTAGGAAACAAAGAATGGAGAAAGAAGTCAGATTTCTCTATAAAAATAAATAAAATCAACACCAAAAAACTGAAATCCTAATTTACGTGAGTAAATGTTTTCATTAAAAATTAGACTACTGGAAAATTACCAGCAGACATCAAGAGTGAAAAACAGGACCCAAAAATAACATGGATTTTATTAACTTACTTAAATCACTATAAACAGGCACATTTGTCATCACGCTGTATTTTCACCACTAGTTTAGCTCTATGAGTTACTTCTCGGTCTTTTTCTCAGTGTCTGCCTCTGCACTAGTCCTCCTCGACCCTTCTGCAGAAGGCACACATAACAACATTAATTTCAACTGAAGAAGTTAAAGTAACAATAGTGTAGAAGTAAAATGCTTTGGTAACACTAACAATGATGCTGCAAAAACATTAATGTAGGGTTTTAATATATTAACTGGTCAACTGTTAAAGCTGGATGCAGTTATTTCTCATCAACGGCAGAAACTTCACTACAGAATAGAATGGTGAGTGAGTATTCTGGAAACACAGTAGCTGTAACAGGCAAGCTTGTTTAGCTTACAGTAGTCAATATCCCTTAAGCAAGAATTTGAAGTGTTTTTTCTATTGTTTTCAAATGTGGAGTTCACATACACAGTTCCCATTACAAATCCAGTTAAGGATTCCTTAATGAATATGTGTTTTAAATGCACAATATATTATGTTGCAACTTGGTACATTTTCAACATCTGACATATTATAGAGATTATTTTCCCCATCAGTCATTGCCCCTGTTAAATTTATTCTGCTTCTTCTTTCAATCCAAATACAGTCTTTGTTAAATGTATGATAACTAACATGGCTCATAGCAAGATTGACCACTATATAGTTTTAGGAGGTTTAGCTTCTTTGGGGAAAGGAGAAGAGGGAGAGGATGGAACGGATTAACAGCTGTGCCTAGTCAAAATAATCCAAAATTAGAGGGATTGTAACATTTAAAATTGGAACAAAGAACCTTAAAATCTGGGCCTGTGCAAATGTCTTTAAAATGTTCTATTAAAATCTGCAGACACTTGCCCTTCATAATATATTCCCCTTTTGAGTGTTGCTATTCAGTACTATTCCCCCATCACTCTCAAGACTATCCTGGAAAGATGCAATCTTTCCCTAACACACGTTATTTCAATCTTAAACATGTATCATTATGTAAATACACACCTTCCTAAGATAAAAATTATTTGATATGTTAAATTTCATCTGATTCTTTTAGAAAAGCACTTCCAATATCTACCTAAAAAAAGAGAAGATAAATTATTTCATATTTACAAAGGCTGGAGGAATGAAATATTAAAAAGGAACATGGTCAAACAGACCCATAACATGTTTAACTGTACTTTGCCTTACGGCTTTTGTTTCTTCTTGATTTTATATATTTCAGGGGTCGGCAACATTCGGCACGCGGCTCGCCAGGGTAAGCACCTTGGCGGGCCGGGCCAGTTTTATTTACCTGATGACGCGGCAGGTTCGGCCGATCGCGGCCCCCACTGGCCACGGTTCGCTGTCCCAGGCCAATGGGGGCGGCAAGAAGCGGCGCGGGCGAGCAATGTGCTGGCCGCAGCTTCTCGCCGTCCCCATTGGCCCAGGACAGCGAAGCGCGGCCAGTGGGGGTCGCGATCGGCCGAACCTGCCATGTCAGCAGGTAAATAAAACTGGCCCGGCCCGCCAGGGTGCTTACCCTGGCGAGCTGCGTGCCGAACGTTGCCGACCCCTGATATATTTGTATTTTTAAAAGTTTACTTTTTTGTCAATAAGAAATTAAAACAAAAGTTAGTGAAACATTTTCATGCCACCTGTACAGAAATACAAGGAAACATGATCTGCAACAACAGTTAAATGCTAATTTTAGAATTGAGCCAACACCATCAGTAATGATGGTGCATAAACAAGAAAGTCAACCAAAAGAGTTCTGCTGATTTCACCTCCACAAAAATCACAGCAAATACATTAAGATTTGCCACATGGAAAAGGATAATGTTGGTGGAAAATAAATACCTTTCAAGTTTCTAAGAGTCTTTTTACAAACAATCAAGAGGGGGGGGGAAGGTATTAGAAGCTATAAAAACAAAAGTAGTTGACAGCATGCTTTTAAATATCCAACCATTTCAAGTTGTTGCCTCTAAAATACATCCTTTTACTGGACAAGATATTCTTCAGAGATTCTATTCTTTGCACACTTATTAAACTGACATTAATATTTTCAGGTATACCATATCTACACAACATGGAGTAAGTAATTATCTCTTAAAGGCAGCTAAATACTGTGTTGCAACTGTTTTGCTACATCTTGTCACGAAGAATCAAACTTTTTGGTTCAAACCTTTAGTACTGCACCAGATTACTTTCTCATCACCCCAGTAATTGGTTTGGTCTTTCTCAGCATTGTCTCCCCCCCCCCCCCAAAACCTACTTCAAACTGATATACATATGATCATATTGCATACAGGAAAATATGTATCCTTGGAAACATGCCTCTGCAAGTGTTTCTCTATTAGCTATAAATGAATGAGGCTAGAAACAGCCTTTGTATTGTAAAACTTAAATTCCAACAAACTAGCAACTGCAAAACAAGCATTAAGGACAGCATCAGCACCAATCAGGTTTTCCCACATGCACCAAAAAGCTTACTGTGTGCTGCACAATAAAGGGAAGGTCTATACTTACCTCCGGGTCCAGTGGTAAGCGATCCATCTTCTGGGATCGATTTATCGCGTCTTGTCTAGACGCGATAAATCGATCCCGGAAGTGCTCGCTGTCGACGCCGGTACTCCTGCTCCGTGAGAGGAATACGCGGAGTCGACGGAAGAGCCTGCCTGCCGCGTCTGGACCCGCGGTAAGTTTGAACTAAGGTACTTCGACTTATCTTAGTTTGAAGTGGGGGGTTAGTGTGGACCAGGCCTAAGTCTCCACAGTTCAAAGTACTGACTGTCCCACTAGTCTAGAAGTAATCTCACTATTCAAAAGTGTGTTCATCTGATTAGACTCAAATCACTTCCAACAGGATATGGAAATTGGTTTTGGGGAAAAGGGGGTTTGTAGGCCACCAGTGAGCCTTGAAATTATTAACTGATGGTCTCTGAAGAAAAATAACTTGTAAAAAAAAAAAAAAAAAAAAAAACTATGTAAAAAATAATACCCTTTATTATTTAAATGCCCACAGTGGCTTGTAGAAACACTTTTTTTCCTTTTTGAAAATTGGGTGATTTTAAAAAACATTCTATATAGACTATAATACACATCACAAGGAGAAATATAAAAGCAACTGAGAAGTTACTTTTCTATTTCACGTCTGGTGTCTGAACAGCCAAAATGCCCAACAACTGGGTTGTTTGTTAATCCTATTTGTTGTAAATTACATTGTTATAAATAAAATATATACAAAAATTTTCAAACCAGTGACAAGAGGCATGTTTCAAGAGATAAATGCCAACTTTAAATTTTAAACAGCTTTCTAGAGTATTTATAAATAAAAACTAGTAGAAGGTTAGAGATTAAACAAATAATTATTATATTCTAAAATAGAAGTCTCTAATACTCAATATTATAACCTGTTCTTACTTTTGAGTATTTAATGCCCAGGATCAGTGAGTCAATCTTTCTCTCACAAAAGAAGAAAGACCGCACCAGCCGGAATATTTGCTTATCTGAGAGCTCAACAGCCTTTTATTTGCCTTATACATATCACTATGGGACTGTTAGACCTATAGGATGCTTACTTTGGATTTTCTATTGTGACTTCAGAGCTAAGAATCCCAAAGGAATTTATTTCCATGAACTGTTGCCTTCCTGAGATGACAAGGAAAAAAAGTGTCGCTTAATGAATTAATGCCACCTAGTGGGACTGAGGGGATTTCAGTTTAAATGAGTTTACAGCCACCTATTACCAATTGGCTAAAACTTACTGGTAAAAATTGGATATAGTAGTTATTATTTACACTAATGGGAGTGTTTTCTGATTAGACATTTAATTAAAGGATGGAGAAGTTCCTCTTTGCAGAAGAAAATATTGTTACTTTAATTCCTGACAGATCTCTCAACCCTCTGAAAATGTTCTAAATTTACTTGCAATGAAAAAGCTCTGAAATATTTCAATCATGGTGTAAGGGTATTTCATTCATGTCAATCTTCAAACTATAAACAGTCAATAAAATTACTGTTAGCCTTAACTCTACATTCAATGTTAGATCTCCCCTGTATAACACCGTTTAGTGTTAAAACACAATACACCTCTACCCCAATATAACGCTGTCCTCTGGAGCCAAAAAAATCTTACCACGTTATAGGTGAAACCGCGTTATATCGAACTTGCTTTGATCCGCCGGAGTGCGCATCCCCTCCCCTCCCCCCTGGAGCACTGTTTTTCCACATTATATCCGAATTCGTGTTACATCGGGCCGTGTTATATCGGGGTGGAGGTGGACATTAGAAACGGTTACTCACCTTCTCGTAACTGTTGTTCTTCGAGATGTGTTGTTCATGTCCATTCCAATACCCACCCTCCTACCCCTCTGTCGGAGTATCGGCAAGAAGGAACTGAGGCGGTGGGGGGGTCGGCTGGCCCCTATATACAGCGCCATAAAGGCGCCACTCCAGGGGGCGCCGGAGCCGACCCTATGGATGCTGCTATGGGAAAATCTTCCGGCTGGCATGCACGCGGCGTGCACACACCTGCTTGGAATGGACATGAACAACACATCTCGAAGAACAACAGTTACGAGAAGGTGAGTAACCATTTCTTCTTCTTCGAGTGATTGTTCATGTGCATTCCAAGCAGGTGACTCAAGCCCAAATCTAGGTGGTGGGGTCGGAGGTCACTGCAGACTGGAGGACTGCTTGGCCAAATGCAGCATCCTCCCTAGTGTGGTGCGTAATGGTGTAGTGAGCCGTAAAGGTGTGGATCGAGGACCAGGTGGCCACTCTACAAATTTCCTGTGTTGGGATGTGGGCCAGGAACGCAGCCGAAGAGGCCTGTGCTCTTGTAGAGTGGGCCGTGATAGGCGGGGCTGGTACATTGGCCCGACTGTAGCACACCTGGATGCAGGTTCTGATCCAAGCCGAGATCCTCTGTGATGTGACCGGGAGCCCCTTCCTACTGTCAGCCACAGCTACGAAAAGTTGGGTCGACTTCCTGAAGTCTCGTCCTTTCTATATAAAACGCGAGAGCCCTGCGAACATCCAGAGAATGCAGCCTGCGCTCCTTAGCCGAGGAGTGTGATTTTGGATAAAACACAGGGAGAAAAATGTCTTGACCCATGTGAAACGGGGAAACCACCTTAGGTAGGAACGCAGGATACGGCCTAAGTTGGACCTTGTCCTTGTGGAAGACGGTGTAGGGAGGTTCATATGTCAGGGCTCTGAGTTCCGATACCCTCCGTGCTGATGTGATAGCCACCAAGAACGCGACCTTATATGAGAGGTATAACAGTGAACATGAAGCCAGCGGCTTGAACGGGGCCCCCGTGAGGACAGACAGGACCAAACTGAGGTCCCAAGCAGGGACAGGTTGACAGATATGTGGGAACAATCTGTCAAGATCCTTAAGGAACCGTCCAACAAGTAGGTTTGCAAACACTGAGGTCCCCATCTCTCCAGGGTGGAATGCGGAGATTGCAGCAAGGTGGACTCAAATCGATGAGAGAGTTAGTCCCAGGTATCTCAGATGTAGCAAATAGTCCAAGATGAGAAGGATCGGGGTGAGCAAGGGGCCCTGACCATGCTGTGTAACCCAGAGGGAGAAGCGCTTCCACTTGGCCAAATACGTAGACCTTGTCGACGGCTTCCTGCTGCCCAACAGGACCTGTCTGACATGATGGGAGCATTGTAACTCCAGTGGGTTTAGCCATGGAGCATCCAAGCTGTGAGGTGGAGCGACTCCAGGTTCGGGTGAAGGAGGCGACCGCGATCCTGCGTGATCAAGTCTGGTAGTAGGGGCAACCTGAGCGGAACCTTCGTAGACATGTGTAGGAGAGACGTGTACCAATGCTGGCGTGGCCATGCAGGAGCTATGAGGATGAGTCAAGCGTGATCTCTGCGCGCCTTGAGGATCACCTTGTGAATCAAGGGAATCGGGGGGAAGGCGTAAAGAAGCCCATCTGCCCAAGAGAGGAGAAACGTGTCTGATAGGGATCCCTGACTGCATCCCATGAGGGAGCAGAATTGACGACACTTCCTGTTCTCGTTGGAAGCAAACAAGTCCACCCGGGGATGACCCCAGAGTCGGAAAATTGAGAGAACTACATCCCAGCGGATAGACTACTCGTGACTCTGGAACAAGCGGCTGAGAGTGTCTGCGAGCGCGTTGTGCGTGCCGGGGAGGTAGGATGCTATTAGGTGAATTACGTTGCGTACGCAAAAGTCCCATAATGCTTGGGCCTCCTGGCAAAGGGGAGAGGAGCGAGCACCACCCTGTTTGTTGATATAAAACATTGTTGGAGTATTGTCTGTGAGGACAGAAACGTACTTGCCCAGGAGCTGGGACTTGAATGCCATGCATGTGAGGCATACCGCTTGCAATTCCCTGACATTGATGTGCGATGAAAGATCCTCCCTTGACCAAAGACCTTGGGTCCGGAGGTGGCCCAGATGTGCACCCCATCCCTGATCCGACGCGTCCGTTACCAGGGTCAGGGAGGGCTCTGGTTCGAGGAAAGGGACCCCAGTGCAAACCATCCGTGGGTCGAGCCACCATTGGAGGGAGTCCAACACCGGACGAGGTAACGTCACCACTGAGTGTAGGGAGTCCCTGACTGGCCGATAAACTCCTGCCAACCAAGATTGGAGAGGGCGCAGTCTGAGCCTGGCATGTCTGACGACATAGGTACATGCTGCCAGGTGCCCTAGTAATTTGAGGCAGCTTCTTACTGTGGTGATAGGGTAACTTTGGAGGCCGAGAATGATGTTGGACAAAGTTCGGAATCTGGCCTCTGGGAGATATGCTCTGGCTTGTGTCAAATCCAGAAGTGCTCCTATGAATTCGATTCTTTGTGTTGGAGAAAGAGGGGACTTGGCCTCGTTGAGTAAGAGGCCGAGAGAGCTGAAGGTGTGCCTGATGAAGACTACCTGAGCCTCCATGAGTGCCTTGGTCCTGCCCTTGATGAGCCAATCATCCAGGTAAGGGAATACCTGGATTCCTTGCCTGTGGAGGAAGGCTACCACGACTGCCATGCACTTCGTGAAGACCCTTGGGGCTGCTGATAGACCGAAGGGTAGGACCATGAACTGTAGATGAATGTTGCCGACGAGAAACCTGAGGTAACGCCTGTGGCGAGGGATTATCGCAATATGGAAGTATGCATCCTTTAAGTCGAGGGTGGCATACCAGTCTCCTGGATCCAGGGAAGGAATGATGGAGGACAGGGAGACCATGCGGAACTTGAGCTTCTTGACAAACTTGTTGAAACGCCGCAAGTCCAGAATAGGTCTGAGGCCCCCTTTCACTTTCGGTATTAGGAAATATCGAGAATAGAAGCCCTTGCCCCGCAGTTCTGGAGGCACCTCCTCCACTGCTTCTGCTGTAAGGAGGGACTGAACTTCTTGAAGGAAGGGAGGGAGGAAAACTGGATAGAATATCCCTCCTCTACTGTGCGAAGCACCCAAGAGTCTGACGTGATCCGGGCCCGCGCATGATAGAAGGGGGACAGATGTGATGAAAAGGTAAGGTTGGGAGGATCCAGAGATCTGTCCAGTAGGCCGTCTTCGACTGAACTCTCAAAATGGTGGCCTAGGCCCCTGCGGAGGCCATGGTTGGGTAGAAGACTGTCCGAAGGGCTGCTGTTGCTGCCTCCTCCTGCCAGTCCGTGGTCTCCTGCACACGGCATCACCTCGATTTTGAGGTTGATATGGACGCGAGGCCTGTTGTGGCCTAAACTGTCTACGTTGAGTAACAGGGGTGTGTAGGCCTAAAGAACGGAGGGTGGTCCGCGAGTCCTTTAGGCTACAGAGCCGTTTGTCCGTCTTTTCTGAGAAAAGCGTGGGCCCTTCGAAAGGTAAAGTCTGTTGGACTTCATGAGGAAGGCTGGAAACTTGAAGCCAGGCTCCGCGCCTCATGACGAGACCAGTAGCCAACATGCGCGAGGCCGAATCGGCTGTGTCCAAGGCTGCCTGAAGGGAAGCTCGAGTAATTAATCTGCCCTCCTCGACAAGGGCCGAGAACTCGGTTTGTGAATCCTGCGGGAGGAGGTCCGTAAACCTAGACAAAGCCGAGCACGTGTTGTGTCCATACCGGCTCACTATGGCCTGCTGATTGGCAATACGCAACTGTAGGCCCCCCGTTGAATAGACCTTACGTCCGAAGAGGTCCAACTTTTTAGCCTCTCTATTTTTAGGAGTGGATCCCTGAAAACTTTGTCGCTCCCTCTGGTTGGCCGCATCCACCACCAGGGAGTCCGGCGGTGGGTGCATGTAAAGATGTTCATAGCCCTTGGTTGGGACAAAATACCACCTTTCAGTCTTTTTGACTGTAGGGGCCAATGAGGCTGGAGTTTGCCACAAAGTGCGGGTTGTGTCCGCAATGGTTTTTATGTGGGGTAGGGCCACCCTAGATGGGCCCGACGGGGCCAGGATATCAATTACAGGATCGGTGTCCACCTCAATCTGTTCCGCCTGTATCGAGAGGCTCTGGGCCGCTCGAGTAAGGAGCTGTTGGAGGAGTCTATTATCCTCTAAAGCCGAAGCAGCAGAAGTTCCCGCTACTGCCTCATCCGGAGATGAAGAGGAAGATGTTCCATGTAGCTGGCTTTCATCTAGCACGACTCCCTGTGTAAGGGCCTGCGGCACACAGTACTCCGGCTGCGCGGCCGGTGCGGGCTCAAGATGCGGGACCGCGGCCGGTACCGGGGTCGCCACTGAACGCCGAGGAGTGCTGGACCGTGCCTGCGCTGAAGGAAGCAAAGCCCCTGTCGGTGCCGCTGTTTGACCTGGGGGTGCCGTAATGCGTCGTGGCACACTCCTGTCAGACGGTGGTGCTGGTGGCATTAGCGGCGGTGCCCCAGACGCTGAGGAGACGGAAGCGGTTCGCGAGCGGGGCCCGTACGCCTGACCCACAGACTGATGGTAGGCCCATGGCGGCCAGAACGGCCACTGTGGAGGTGGTTGCCACTCCTGCTGCTGATGCCACTGTGGCGGGTATGGTTGGGCACTCCTGTGCGAGGACGATCTGCTCCTCGATCTGTTAGAACGGTAGGAGTCCGCCTCCGAGTCAGAAGTCTCTGAATAGGAGGATATCGGAGGAGCGGTACCCACAGTCGCCGGCTGGGATGCTCGCGCCAGTGCCGCTACTGTGGTGCTGCGTGGAGAGTGCGGTGAGCGCATCGCCAGTTTACCCTTAGAGTGATACTGTGGCCTCCATAATGTCCGGGGATCTATGGCGTTCCGGACTCGACCTTGCCCTCTCCAGGGCGGGAGTCAACGGGATGGCCGGATGGGTCTGCGGCGCGGGTTGCCCCGAAACAATCGTGGACTGCGCCCGACCTTTAGAGTCCCCGTGGGGAGATTGTTCGGTCTGCGGCCTGTTCTTTTTAGCCGGCACCGGCAAAGGAGAGCGGCGTCTTGTCGAAGATGATTTCTTATGCGCCGAATCTCTGTGGTGCCGGGGTCTTGGCCTCACGACCTATCTCCGGTGCCAGGGCACTGCGCACCGAGGATGAAGTGCTGGGTGCCGGCTCTGAAGGTCCGGGATCCGATTGCGGCTGCAGTGCCGCCTCCATTAGGAGGACTTTAAGTCTCTGCTCTCTATCCTTGAGAGTCCTAGGGCAAAAAGCCCTGCAAATAGGACACCTGTCCCTTTGATGGGTCTCCCTGAGGCACCGCAAGCAGGAAGAGTGCGGATCACTTTTTGTCATAAACTTCCCGCAGTCCCAACAGAGTTTAAATCCTGGGGACCCGGGCATGCCCCAGCGGGGCGACGAAAAGTTGGGGAACCCCCCCCCCCAACTGACACCTAACTATCTAACAGTAACACTAACTACTAACTAAAACTATGTACAAGAACTATAGAACACTGCCACGACTGCTAAAGAGCAAGAGAAGTTCCAGCTAGCCGTCACCGGTGGTAAGAAGGAACTGGGGCAGTGGGGGGTCGGCTGGCCCCTATATACAGGGCCATAAAGACGCCACTCCAGGGGGCTCCGGAGCCGACCCTACGGACACTGCTATGGGAAAATCTTCCGGCTGGCGTGCACGCGGCGCGCACACACCTGCTTGGAATGCACATGAACAATCACTCGAAGAAGAACCTTATTTACAAAGGTTCTAACTGAAAACAAAATCTCCAGTCCAACTCCTGCTGCTTTGCACTGCTCCATCAGTTCAAAGCAGCTGGAAACCAAGTATAATCAGCAACCCAAGGATTCCCTCAACGCAGGGAAACCCCAAAGGGCACAGAACTCATACACCACTCACTGCAGGAACTTAGCATAGGGACTCTGACCAGAGCTTCCATACACCCTCACTTTCCATACCTCCCCAACTGCTGTAATGGGCTGCGGGAAACAAGATGAAAGACACAGCAGCCCTCAGGTTGCTTTAACTAACAATGGATATCAGCTTGATCTCCAGTCAGTCCTAGGATCAAAAGAGCAGAAAAGATAACTTAAAGCCATCTTTGCTCCTCTCCACATTTCTTTAGTACTGTGTGAACTGCAACTTGACAGGATCAAAGAATCTGGCTCATTGTTTGATTTTTTAAAAAGCATGCATCCATCTTTTTATTTCCATTTTCTTCTCTTTCCCCCCTCTCCATCGCCATCTTATTTATCCCCATCTTTCTTTCATTGGATTATGGACAACTAAAAAATTAACCAAGGCTGATTAGCATATCCATAATCACTAGACAAAAAATTAAGAAAACATTACTTAAATACAAAATAGCCAAATTCTGTGCTGGTGTAACTCTGTTATCTTCAATAGATTGAAGCCAGCAGAGAATTTGGCCCAAAATTATACAGGTAATACAAATATTATGGCTATAAAAGAATCACTAACACTCCCACTATTTCTCTCCCATACCGACCTCTCAAGTGTCCTAAGTTTCAAGTTACATTCCACTTTTTGAGTGAATCAATCTCCCTGTCATGCATCACCACCAAATTGAAGTTGGGACGGAACAGAGCATAAATCAGGGTGGATTTGATTTAAATCAAATTGATTTAAATCACTAGTCAGGAAGACTCGATTTAATCATGAATTTCTACATAAAAGTGCATTCTTGTTGGTTGTTATAACCTTAATCCATATTCTTCACAACTCATAGATAGATGTAGGTTTCACTTTTAGAAGATACACACTATACATTTTTTAACAGTGACTTATTTTGAAAACTTTTCAGATTAGTTTTACAGCTATATCAGAGAATGAATGATTGTTTGGTTATTTCATTTACCAAAGGTAATTGAAGCAGATATTTATGAAGTCACTGGGAGGTGAACTATCTCCATTTCAACAGGTTAATCATTAATATTTGGAGGATTTTCTTGCCATGCTGTATTAGGAGGAGAACATCACCAGACAGACATTTAAACTGTTTTATTTAACTAAAACAACAACGTTAAGTATTCTGGATTTTTTTCTTCAACAGCAAACATATAATATTTTAACAAAACAAGCATATGTCTCTTGCTTCTCACATTTATCTCCAGACTTCTTCTCCTTGTTCAAATCTATTCCGGCCCCAACAATCTTCTGTTCATTGAACTTTTTGAAACTTTGCACTTTTAGAGAGAGGTAAGGGATTGATTCTGTGTACACAAATTTGCAGAGGGACAAGAGAGAGTTGAGGTCTGTTATTTCTCACCTCTATATATTATTTATTTAAAACATTTTTGCTGTTAACAAGCATGTTACCTTTGGAGACACAAATCCACAGTTTGAGAACTGCAAAACTAAGCATCTCTGATGGTATCTTCTAGACTGAACACTGAGTCCCCTTGATAGAAAGATTAACCTAAATAACCTATACAGAAGCCCCTGGAACCCCATAAGATTGGGTCCCTAATCCATGAACAATTGGAACTCATTTACAAAACTTCTCTTAAACAGTCCATGAATATATTGTCTCATACTATAGAATTAGAATGTATAATCCCTATTCCATGATGAGATATCTTTGAGCTATAATGTATCTTAATTAAAACTATCTTTAGATAGGTTTTTTCCTCAAAAAGCATTTTATCAAAAAAATCCGATTTAAATAAAAAAATCCGATTTAAAAAAAATCCAATTTTTTTTATTTTTTTTAAATCATTGATTTTTATTCACCCTGGAGTGTGTGCTGTGGGTCTAATAAAATACTCTGTAGCCTTGGGGAAGGTGCACTGAACTACAAGCCAAAAGGCCATGGCTGCTAAGTTTACCTCTTCCACTTACTACTGTGAACTTCATTATTACTGAATATGGTCTCAAACCCCTTACTCTAGGAGGGAGGTAAGTATTACTTCTCCCATTTTACAAATGAGTTTATCGAGAGATTGCCCAAGGACACTTTTGACAAACCTGAAAATAGAGCACAGGTTTCCAACCAGACAGAAAAAAGTGTCATCGATACAGCCCCACTGCCTTTCAGATTTTTGCACCAAATCCAAATACTTGACTATACTGTCTGAAACCACTGCTCTAAACACTGGACCACACTGGGGTTGCCAGGCATCTGTTTTTTGACCAGAATGCTCGGTCAAAGAGGGACCCTGGCAGCTCTGGTCAGTATGACTGATCAGGCCATTAAAAGCCCGATCGGCGGTGCAGAGGGGCCGGCATGTCCGGCTCCTAGGTGGAGGGGCCAGGGAGTTCTGCGTGTTGCCCCGAGCACTGGCTCCACGGCTCCCATTGGCCGGAAAGTGCGACCAATGGGAGCGGCGCCAGCAAGGTGGGCAGCATGCAGAGCCCCCTGTACCCTCCACCCAGGAGCCAGACATGCTGGCTGCTTCCAGGACCCACAGGGAGCCTGCTTTAGCCCCGCTGTGCTGCCAACCAGGAGCCACCTGAGGTAAGCGCTGCCTGGCCACAGCCCACACCCCCTCCCACATTCCAACCCCTGCCCCAAAAGTCCCTACTGCACCCTAACTCCCTTCCAGAGCATGCACCCCAACCCTCTGTCCCCTTCCGCACCCCAAACTCCCTCCCAGAGCCCGCACCCTGCATCCCCTCCCACACTCCAACCCCCACCCCAGCCCTGAGCCCCCTCCTGTACCCAAAACCCCTCATCCCTGGCCCCACCCCAGATTCCACATCCCCAACCTGAGCCCGCACCCCCTTCTGCATCCCAACCCCCTACACCAGCCCTGAACTCCCTCCTGCACTCTGAACCCCTTGGCCCAGGCCCGGAGCCCCCTCCCGCATCCTGAACCCCTCATTTCTGGCCCCACCCCAGAGCTTGCACCCCCAGCCAGAGCCCTCACTTCCTCTCGCACCCCAACCCCCTGCCCAAGCCCGGTGAAAGCAAGTGAGGGTGGGGGAGGTCGAGCGACGGAGGGAGGGGGGATGGAGTGAGTGGGGGTCAGGGCTTGGAGAAGGGGCAGGGCCTGGGGAGGGGCAGGGCAAGGGTGTTCGGTTTTGTGCAATTAGAAAGTTGGCAACCCTAAGCCACACTCCCTTCCAAAGTAAGGAACAAAACCCAGGAATCCTGATACTCAAAATTCTACTCCTGTCTAGCAAATAGCTGCTGTATGAGCCACTAGCAAAGCAAGTAACACTTTCCCCCATACTTGCTGTTCCACCTGGAGGACAGCACTAAACTGAGGAACTGAAGGTTCTTGATTCAAATCCTACTCCTAAACCATGTGTGGGTTGTGTATGTATGTGTGTTATGATTATGGTTGCCCATGGTGAAATTTGTTTTCCAATTTTCTTTTCAAACATCTAGCCTATTTAATTCATACCATCTCATTGTACAAATCAATATACTGCTAGCTCTCATTGGGGATCACTAATTCAGTTTTGTATCACTGAACATTATTAGATTAATTTCTTCCTTGCTTTTTTTTTTGGCAAATCTCTAAAAATAGTTAACAATAATGTCAACAAAAAGAAGGTTTTTCCCACTAAAGTCACAATTTATTAATCCTGTGCTGCTTGATTGCAGAAGACAGTTTCTTTAACACATCAGAATACAAAATGAGGAACACTATTGCAATGTAAGCTGCATTCAGTTATCAAATGCTATTCAACTGAGTCTCACTGCATATTTCCTTATTAAACATTTTTTTCCAGCTGCCTCACAAAAAGAAAAATATGGTGTTATTTGGGTAAGTCAGTATGCTAATTCTATTTCAGATCTTCCTTTTTTGTTTTCTCTCACTACAGAGAAAAAAACAAAAAATATACATCACAAAAGAAGATAGCTTCAAGTACACTTATAAGAACTGCATTACCAGATCTGCTCAATGGGCCATCTAGTCTAGTATTCTGCTTGCAGCAGTGGCCTATGCTCAGTAATGCAGGGGAAAGCAATGCCTCACACACAAGTTTGTACAGGTTATTTGGCAAAAATTCCTCTTCCCAAATTCTGCAAGAAAAGTATGACACAGGAATTACTGGGTAAAATTTTATGGCTTTTATATGTAGGATGTCAGACTAGATTGTCATAATGGTCCCTTCTGGCCTTACAATCTGTTGTCCCTTGTCAATTTGAACTAACCTTCTATCATGGTGTATACCATATTTATTAATATTTAATTTGAACTTCTAAAACTGTCTTTGGACTCATTTTCTTACAGAAATCAATTCTATAAAATTACAACTATAAAAGGTTTGGTCGTGATTCCATTTAAGTCTACGGCAAGACCTCCACAGACTTCAATATAAATTACAAAAATCAGGCTAATATTCTAAATTGTATAATTTACAATAATAATATTTGCAAAGAAATGAATGGTAATAAGACGTAAAACCATATGGGTCTAATCTTGCAGTCAATTCAGATAAAACTGACATTTATTCCAATGAAATATTTGCATGGGTAAACACTGCAGGAGGAGATCACAAAGAGAAGAAATCTGCACCACTACATTCGGTTGCTGGAGAAATTACTGTGATGCCTCAAAAAACACACACTCTCCCTCAAGTAGATAACACAAAAGAGAAATGTTAAGGACACATTATGGTGTAATACAATGCATTTATTTGTAACTCTGCAAGTTCTTGCATGCATGTACACCAGTCTCTTAGAGCAGTGGCCTGCAAAGCAGGGGGTGCGCAAGATGATCCCTTGGGGGCCACGGGAGAAGGAGCACTGCGGGGGGGGGGGGGGGGGGGGGGGGGGGAGGAAAAAGGGCGGCAGGAGGAAGGAGGGAACGAGCGAGCAGGGAAACTGCCCTCCTCCGCAGGCAGGGCCACCCGGAACGCAGGGGCTTTAGGGGCTGCAGGACCCTGGGCTAAGGGGGCCCCAGGGCCCTGGCCTGCAGTTCTAAAGCCCCTTTTGGAATGTGACCCTGAGTCCTCCGGCCCATGGAGGAGCTGTACAGCCAGCGGCCAGAAAGAAGCAGCCGCTTTCCCCTTCAAAGCCGGCTGGAGAGAAGCAGCACTTTGAAGAGGAAAGCGCCACTTCTCTCCGGCCGCTGGCTGCACGGCTGCCCCTGCTCTTCCTGAGTCCTCAGGCCTGTGCTCTCAGGGCCGCATTCCGAAAGGGGCTTTAGAGCTGCAGGCCCGGGCCCCGGGGCCCCCTCAGCCCAGGGCCCTGCAGCCCCTAAATCCCCTGCATTCCCGGTGGCCCTGCCAGGGGTAGGGGGGGCAGCTCCCAGAATCGTGGCCATGGGGGCGATGCCGCGCTGCGCAAAGCGACCTGCACCCCTCCTACACCAAACAGGAGCTGCCCCAGGTAAGTGCTCTGCACCTCCTGCCTGCCCCAGCCCTGAGCCTCTTCCCGCACCCCCACCCTGAGCGCCCTCCTGCATCCTAACTCCCTCCCAGACCCCGCACCCTCACTCTGAGCACCCTCCTGCACCCTAACCCTAATCCAGAACTTCAAATCGCTGTAACACAAAGTGTTAAACCAAGATTTTCAGAAATAATGAAGCATATTCAATCACATTGTTCTCACTAAAAATTATTATTAATAAAACCTGTTTGCTCTCACAAAATAAATTTTGTACCGTTAATAAATAAAATACAATTTTTTTTAAATTTAAAAACAATTTAAAATTGTTTATTTCAGCTTTATCTCATCCTTTTTTAATTTCTATTTTTGTATGTTTTATAATGTACATAATATATTAGTATAGTAGTACATGTATAATTTATACATAAATAAATATACATATATTGTGGGTGCTGATAGGGGTTTGCGATCAAAAAAGTTTGGAGACCACTGTCTTAGAGGGACAACACTTCACAGTAATACAGCCTGGTTCAAGATGCTGGCAACAGATATGACACATAGAATATCAGGGTTGGAAGAGACCTCAGGAGGCCATCTAGTCCAATCCCCTGCTCAAAGCAGGACCAATCCCCAACTAAATCATCCCATCCAGGGCTTTGTCACGCCTGACTTTAAAAACCTCTAAGGAAGGAGATTCTACCACTTCCCTAGGTAACCCATTCCAGTGCTTCACCACCTTCCTAGTGAAAAAGTTTTTCCTAATATCCAACCTAAACCTCCCCCACTGCAACTTGAGACCATTACTTCTTGTTCTGTCATCTGCTACCAATGAGAACAGTTTAGATCCATCATCTTTGGAATCCCCTTTCAGGTAGTTGAAAGCAGTTATCAAATCCCCCCTCATTCTTCTCTTCTGCAGACTAAACAATCCCAGTTCCCTCAGCCCCTCCTCATAAGTCATGTGCTCCAGCCCCCCAGTCATTTTCGTTTCCCTCCGCTGGACTCTATCCAATTTTTCCATATCCTTCTTGTAGTGTGGGGCCCAAAACTGGACACAGTACTCCAGATGAGGCCTCACCAATGATCACATCCCTCGATCTGCTGGCAATGCCCCATCTTATATAGCCCAAAATGCCATTAGCCTTCTTGGCAACAAGGGCACACTGTTGACTCATATCCAGCTTTTCGTCCACTGTAACCCCTAGGTCCTTTTCTGCAGAACTGCTGCCAAGCCATTCAGTCCTTAGTCTATAGCAGTGCATGGGATTCTTCCGTCCTAAGTGCAGAACTCTGCACTTGTCCTTGTTGAATCTCATCAGATTTCTTTTGGCCCAATCCTCTAATTTTTCTAGATCCCTCTGTATCCTATCCCTACCCTCCAGCATATCTACCACTCCTCCCAGTTTAGTGTCATCTGCAAACTTGCTGAGGGTGCAGTCCACGCCATCCTCCAGATCATTAATGACGATATTGAACAAAACCGGCCCCAGGATCGACTCTTGGGGCACTCCACTTGATACCGGCTGCCAACTAGACATGGAACAATTGGAGCTCGACGATCTAGCCAGCTTTCTATCCACCTTATAGTCCATTCATCCAGCCCATACTTCTTTAATTTGCCGGCAAGAATACTGTGGGAGACTATATCAAAAGCTTTGCTAAAGTCAAAGAATAACACATCCACTGCTTTCCCCTCATCCACAGAGCCACTTATCTCGTCACAGAAGGCAATTAGGTTAGTTAGGCATGACTTGCCCTTGGTGAATCCATGCTGACTGTTCCTGATCACTTTCCTCTCCTCTAAGTGCTTCAGAATTGATTCCTTGAGGACCTGCTCCATTATTTTTCCAGGCACTGAGGTGAGGTGAGGCTGACTGGCCTGTAGTTCCCTGGATCATCCTCCTTCCCTTTTTTAAAGATGGGCACTACATTAGCCAGTTTCCAATGGATCTGCAATCACATCCGCCAACTCCTTTAGCACCCTCAGATGAAGCGCATCCGGCCCCATGGACTTGTGCTCATCCAGCTTTTCTAAATAGTCCCGAACCACTTCTTTCTCCACAGAGGGCTGGTCACCTCCTCCCCATACTGTGCTGCCCAGTGCAGCAGTCTGGGAGCTGATCTTGTTCATGAAGACAGAGGCAAAAAAAGCATTGAGTACATTAGCTTTTTCCACATCCTCTGTCAGTAGATTGCTTTCTTCATTCAATAAGGGGCCCACACTTTCCTTGACTTTCTTCTTGTTGCTAACATACCTGAAGAAACCCTTCTTGTTACTCTTAACATCTCTTGCTAGCTGCAACTCCAAGTGTGATTTGGCCTTCCTGATTTCACTCCTGCATGCCTGAGCAATATTTTTATATTCCTCCCTGGTCATTTGTCCAATCTTCCACTTTTTGTAAGCTTCTTTTTTGTGTTTAAGATCAGCAAGATTAAGCCAAGCTGGTCACCTGCCATATTTACTATTCTTTCTACACATCAGGATGGTTTGTTCCTGCATCTCATGACAACTGCAAAATTAATGCATGCCACTAGCATAAGCAACAAGAACACACAAATAATTTTATTAAAGCAGGATCTTAGCTTAAGTTGTAATGAATAATGGGAGGAATGTACAAAAATAATACAGAAACAGATTTTCAAAAGTATTCATCACCTAGCAGTTCTCATTTGACAATCTGGGCATTTCATTTCAATGCCTAATGGGAATTGAATTGTTTTGAAAATCCAGTCCCCAAAGTGGATACTGAGCACTTTTGAAAATTTGGCCCCTGGTCTATAAAGCACAATGGTTTCTAAAAAGAATTTAAAAAAATAATTTCTTATGCAGCTTCAGCAGGTCTTTAGTGGGCTCAAATTAAAAATTAATATCTTCTCTTCATTGTGAAGGCTCTGTGAGTTGCAGACTACATTGTCCAAACTTTTGCAGCTCTAATTTTAAATGGGTGAGTTTTGTTTTATCTTCCCTGAACATAGAAGGAAGGAGCTAGTTTTAATGCTTTCCAGATGACAGAAATAAGCATCAGCGTTTTAATTTGCCACTAGAAGCACTTTCTGATACTCTCAGAACTTGTTTCAAATAAAGTTACATCAAATCAAATCAACTGAATATTACTCAGTTTATCATTCAAGAACAAGAGTGATGAAACCATGTTGTAACTAAATATGCAAAATTCATAATTCATACTATGTCAGAAAGCAAGCTGCATTTTAAGTCTCTCCAATAGAAAAAGGAAATGGAAAAAGATACAAACATAGTGGAATGACTAGTGGAATGACTGAATCACTTTCTGAAATAAATAGCACACTTTAGAATCACCCTTAAATAAAAAATGAGTGTCTACCTGGTCAGTTTAAATTGAACATTTAAGGCAATATGAATATCTGACATGCTGACACTAAAATCTTGTATCAACAACAGACTGCCTGCCTACAATAAAACAAGAGCATGGTTTTGTCAACCTCCTGTTTCCTGCACACCTCCCTCCTCATATGCCCAGGCAAAGAAGACGGCCTACATGGATAGTGTATTATGGACAGAACTGAGCATGTGCCAAGAAAACAGTGATGAACACATACAGGGAAAAGCTCTCAAACATCAGTAGTGCACTGTGTGGCTCCTAAATGAAACCACTGCTTTGCAGTTATACCTACATTACCAGGTGCACATGCATTAAATGGCATTTCCAGTGATATGCTAACTACATACAGGATTCATTTAATCCACCACTGACATATTATTCAGCTGCCTTTTTCAAATGTTTAATATCACACAGCAATACTACTACTAATATTCAGCAAGTTATCTTTCATATGCTTTAAAAACATTAATTGATTAATCCTCACAAAGTCCTTGTGACATAGGGAAGCAGGCAAGTATCTTTTATTCCTTAATTTTACAGATGGGGAAATTGTAGCAGAGAAATTAATAAGAAAATTACAAACTTGGATACTCAAAGTTAGGCACTAAAATCCATAATTAGGCCTCTAAACAAAAGTGGCCCAATTTTCAAAGGTGTTGAAGTTAATAGAAGCTGTGGGTGCTCAGCACTTTTAAAAATCAGGCTACTTTTATTTAGGAGTCTAATCCAAGTTTAACAATTTTGGCTTAATTTTTTGTTTGTAATTTATTTTAAATGACTTTCCCAAAGTCAGATTGGGAGTGAGCATCAGAGCCAGGATTACTGAGGAGTTCCCAGCCCCTAGTCCTTTGCTCCCTCATCTAGCACATGCTCCCCACCTCTCTGTGCTAAATTTTCATGAATTTAAGCTGTGTCCCAATATGCATGTTAATTTCACAGAAACACATCTATTGGGGCACTGGTACAAAAGTAATAAGAATTAGAAACCAGCTACTGAATCAACACCACTTCCTGTAGCACTTAGATGAGCCACCTCTAAGGAATGCCTAAGTACTGGCCTGGGCTCATTTTTCTGCTTATGAAATCTGACAGGATGACAGCCTGAGATTAAGCCCAAACCCCTCTGTGAAGACACTTTTATACATGAACCTATTTTATACATCACTGCTCTTCTTTGGTTATTCTGGTATTTACCACAGGAAAATGAGTAACACGCCTGTGCTCTATTGGTCTGGGTTAGATGCCTACCAATGAGTGTATAGGTTTCAGAGTTGCAGCCGTGTTAGTTTGTATCAGCAAAAACAACGAGGAGTCCTTGTGGCACCTTAGAGACTAACAAATTTATTTGGGCATAAGCTTTCGTGGGCTAAGGCCCACTTCATCAGATGTATGGAGTGGAAAATACAGGAGGAAGATATATATACATAGTACATGAAAAGATGGGAGTTGCCTCACCAATTCTAACAAGACAATTCAATTAAAGTGGGCTATTATTAACAGGAAGAAAAATCACTTTTGTAGTGGTAATCAAGGTGGCCCATCTCAAACAGTTGACAAGAAGGTGAGAGTAACAGTAAGGGGGAAAATTAGCATGGGGAAATTAGTTTTTAGTTCTTGTAATGACCCATCCACTCCCAGTCTTTATTCAGGTCTAATTTTATGGTGTCCAGTTTGCAAATTAATTCCAGTTCTGCAGTTTCTCATTGGAGTCTGTTTTTGAAGTTTTGTTGTTGAAGAATTGCCACTTTTAAGTCTGTTATTGAGTGTCCAGGGAGGTTGACGTTTTCTTCGACTGGTTTTTCAATGTTATAATTCTTGACGTCTGATTTAAGTGTATAGTTACTCTTAACTTGACTTCCACTCCTTTTTGGGGCACCAGTGGTATCGCTTCTTTATTTCTCTGATATGACATTTCATTTGCACATTTTGAATCTATAATAAGATCTTGTGACATCGCTTTGGGACAATATTAGCATTTTCCATGAAGCTCCTATTTTCTTGCTGCAAACCAAGATTTCATTACAACAGCCATCATGAAACAAGAAACTTGTGTCTTACATTTATCCATGGGTGTTGATAATCTAGTGGCAAAGGGAAGTAAATGTGTTCCTGCAGCTGTCATGTGAAGTGCATTCATGCTCACAATACATATGTATTTCTATAATGAATCAGATTCATCCTTTATATATTCGACAGATTTGCCTCACTGGCAGAAACTCCACTGAGGAGGAGTGGGAAGGTAACACAGTATAAAGCGGACACCACCTCTCCACTGTGGGTGGTGGTGATGGTGCCAAAGGGGGCCAGTGTAGCTTATATAATGGATTGTATTGGTTGGGAAGGGGGCAATGGAATGCTGACCAGAGGATGCTCTGATCTGAAGCATCCACTGGAGTCCCAGCCAAAATTAAAAGTATTGTTATAGCTGTTTGCATTTAACTGTCCATACAGGGTTGGGTTTGTTTGTTTGTTTGAAAAGGATTAAAAAAAAACACCCCAGAGCGATTCAGCTTGCAGAGCTTACAAGCTCCACTAGCTTCTCCAGCGAAGCTTGTAAATTCCTTGACTCAATAAGTGTACAACATATCTAGCTGGACACATATGCACAGCATATCTATGAATAATGATTCACAGCTGCATAGGATCCACTAGCACAATGCAGGACAGGATTTGGGCTGGGGGATGCTGCACTGGGAATACCAAAAACTAACACTGTAACATTAAACTTTAGACAGGAAGATTTCAGAAAAATGAAACTGTTCAAAAGGGCTTTACAGTCAAAAGTTAGAAAATTAAAACCTAAAGACTTAACAAGGAGGCTACCTAAGCAAATATAATAGAATCACAGAAGTATGTATACCCCCAAACAAAAAAAGTAAGCAAATAGGCAAGAAATATACCAATTTGACTAACTGGCAAGATTCAAGAAATTATCAGAGGCAAACAGGTATCCTTCAGAAAAGAAATTCAACCCTAGTGAAGACAGTAGCAAGAAGTGTCAATTGTCATTGGTAGCAGAAATTAAAGACTGAAATTTTGAGACCTGAGCGGACATCTGAAGAGCAAATAATCAAAGTCATAATAACAAATAACAAGGAATTCTTTAAAATGTTTCATAAACAGAAGGCCTACCAAAAAAATCACTAACGCTGCTACACAATAAGGGAGTAAATTTAACAATTAAGAATGAAATGATTTCTTTGTATCAGTCTTCACCACACTCCTATGCTACAACTACTACTTTCAGGTACAATAATAAATATTATTATTGAGTTGCCAAAAGAGGAGGGGGGTTGGAACAAATTGATAACATTATGGATCAACAAGTCATCAAGAGTGAATGGTAGATAAATAAGAGGTCTGAAGGAATTTACGATGAAGTAGTTGAGCTACTAACAAAAATATGCACTCTCCCTACTATACCTGGAGATTGGAGTGAGGCAAATGTTATACCTATATTTAAAAAGATGCAAGAAGTGATTTTAGGAATTACAGACCAATGAGCCTTACTCCAATACCAGGACTATTGAATGATTACCCTAGAAAAGCCTGCTAGAAATAAATAAATAAATAAAACTACGAAGCACCTATAGATGACTATGACAATATAGGAACATAGTTTTACTTCTGTAAATGGAAACTATGCCTTTCTAATCTACTAGAATTCTTTAATCAAGTTAGCAAAAAATTGGGTAAAAGAATCTGTTGATACAACTTGTTTTGACTAAAGAAATTAAGTCATCATAGGGTGAGAAGTAAAGTATTGTCATGGATTAGAAACTGGTTCTGTGACAGAAAAAATGTAGGAATAAATGGTTAATGTTCAGCACAGAAAAGATTAATCAAAGGCTAATCCAAGTTTCCATACTAGGACTAGTGTTGTTTAATATATTTATTAATCATCTGGAAAATGGAGTGAAAAGTGAGGCTGTAAAATTTAATCAAAAGAAGAAAAAGCACTGGTTATCTTTGTGGACACCTCAATTTTCGCTTAGTGTGAAAAGGTGATCAAAAGGAAAATAAATATTTAAGTTATATAAGGAATAGGATAGAAAACAATACCAAATATAATATAATATACCATTATGTAAATCAGTGGTATACCCTTACCTGGAATACTGTTTTCAGTTCTGGTCATTCTATCTCAAACAACCAACCAAACAAAAAACATACCAGAAACAGAAGCAGTCCAGAAATGGGCAAAAATATTACTAAAGGCCTGGAAAGACTTTCATATGAAGAGAGACTGAAAAAATTGATTCTGTCTTCTTTAGAAAAGAGAGGACGTGATAAGGTATGTAAAACTACGAGGTATAGAGAAGGTAAGTAAGGTGTTTCTATTTATCCCTTCTTAAAAAAATCAATAAATATGGAATATTCAATTCAACAAAAGCCAACACATTTCAAATTGGAAAAAAATTGTTTAAAATGTGTGGAACTCACTGCCACAAGGTATCACTGAGGCAAAAAACTTAGTAGGATTCAAAAAAAGGTTAGAGAAATGTATATGGATAATGAGAACATCCACACTTAGTTGTCAGTTTTGTCACTGAGAAAGGAACCTTCATGCTGTTCAGGACATAAGCCACTTTAGTCATTAAATCCCATTGAACTTCTTGGAAAAGTAGGGAGATTAACTAACCAGATTCCAACATCAGTAAATTACATTTTACCTAGCTAAAATGGCCCTATAGTTTCACCTGGACAAAGTATTTTACACAGCAGTTGAGGACAGAAAAAAATCGAAGTGTTGCTATATGCTGTTTAAAGGCTGCTCATCAATAATGGTTGAAATGATCCCTTTGTATAACATACAGTGTGTAATATGCAATGTATGAAGTGCTTTAGGATTGCTGAAGGAAAGGCACTACATAAATGCAAGTTCTTTTTTGCAGATACCTCCTCACACGTTAAAGAAATCAGTCTAATTGACAAAACTCCTCCTCCAGAATATGAGACATTAAATATTTCACTTACTTCCTATGGCTTGTTTGTCTCTAAAAAAGTCTAACTAAAAAATTGTCCCCAAGTGGAGTGGCTGCCTGTGCCTTTATAATTCCATGTGAGAGTTGGGAATAGCATTACTTTCACATTAAAAATGTGAATTCACATGCTAAGCAGTGCTCCTGTGTATTTAAATCTGAAATTAAAAAAACGGCATTGGCAATTGTTATTGTAAAAAGCAACAGAGGGTCCTGTGGCACCTTTAAGACTAACAGAAGTATTGGGAGCATAAGCTTTCGTGGGTAAGAACCTCACTTCTTCAGATGCAAGTAATGGAAATCTCCAGAGGCAGGTATAAATCAGTATGGAGATAACGAGGTTAGTTCAATCAGGGAGGGTGAGGTGCTCTGCTAGCAGTTGAGGTGTGAACACCAAGGGAGGAGAAACTGCTTCTGTAGTTGGTTAGCCATTCACAGTCTTTGTTTAATCCTGATCTGATGGGGTCAAATGCTCGGTGAAGATTCTCAAAACTACGATACCCACACAAGGAAATAAAGAAACAAATCAACAGAGCCAGAGGTGTACCCAGAAGCCTCCTGCGACAAGACAGGCCCAAAAAAGAAACCAACAGAACTCCACTGGCCATCACCTACAGTCCTCAGCTTAAACCTCTCCAACGCATCATCAGTGATCTACAACCCATCCTGGACAATGATCCCTCACTTTCACAGACCTTGGGAGGCAGGCCAGTCCTCGCCCACAGACAACCTGCCAACCTTAAGCATATCCTCACCAGCAACCACGCACCGCACCATAACAACTCTAACTCAGGAACCAACCCATGCAACAAACCTCGATGCCAACTCTGCCCACATATCTACACCAGCAACACCATCACAGGACCTAACCAGATCAGCTACAACATCACCGGCTCATTCACCTGCACGTCCACCAATGTTATATATGCCATCATATGCCAGCAATGCCCCTCTGCTATGTACATTGGCCCAACTGGACAGTCACTACGCAAGAGGATAAATGGACACAAGTCAGATATCAGGAATGGCAATATACAAAAACCTGTAGGAGAACACTTCAACCTCCCTGGCCACACAATAGCAGATGTAAAGGTAGCCATCTTACAGCAAAAAAACTTCAGGACCAGACTCCAAAGAGAAACTGCTGAGCTCCAGTTCATTTGCAAATTTGACACCATCAGATCAGGATTAAACAAAGACTGTGAATGGCTATCCAACTACAGAAGCAGTTTCTCCTCCCTTGGTGTTCACACCTCAACTGCTAGCAGAGCACCTCACCCTCCCTGATTGAACTAACCTCATTATCTCCATACTGATTTATACCTGCCTCTGGAGATTTCCATTACTTTCATCTGAAGAAGTGAGGTTCTACCCACGAAAGCTTATGCTCCCAATACTTCTGTTAGTCTTAAAGGTGCCACAGGACCCTCTGTTGCTTTTTACAGATTCAGACTAATACGGCTACCCCTCTGATAATTGTTATTGTGTGACTTTCATATATAGCCAAAAGTACGTAAATGTTTGACATCCAATCATATGTGACTTAGTCATTTCAGGCAGCATCATGGACAATGCAGTGATGGCCCAATACTTTACATATTTGGCTCACGTAAGGTCTTCCATAAGGTACCATTAATGACATTTTCCTAATGGAAAAAGAAAACCACATCATTCAAAACAGTTAACTATTCAGAATTTTGGGAATTTGCTTTTGTCAGTTTATTTAATTTCTTTAGCAGAAGAGAAATGGGTGTCCTTTTCTTAAAAATTAAAATGCTAGGAGTATATACACAATCATCATTCCTATCTGATGTGTTACAGCACAGGACCACAATCTAGCTACCGGCTGCATGATTATAAATAGGCTGCCAATCCAGCAGCAGCAGCAGCTGTCTCCCATCATTCTGCTTTCTCTCCCCATTTTTATTAGATTTCTAATGTGATGTTGTGATTTCTGCATATTTTCGCTATGCCCTGTAATAGGTATGACATGCACAAGCACAATTACATTTGTTTTTAAGATTATTCGTAGCAAACACAATTCCATATTAATCTGCCACTGTTTGCCTTATTTATATATGTACAGATTAACAGGTCTGCACACTTGCATTTTCTGTTATAAATTAAACCCTCAGAATTATAAGTTAGCACTCAGTCAGAGCCAACCAAGAAATTGCCTTTAGAAAGGCAACTGAGCAACTTGCTCTTTCCAGATATAGGAAAAAGCACTATATATACCTGAACACTGAAACATGCAGGAAAAAATAATCACAAGATACTATGCAACCTTTTTATGCTTTTAACACATAAAGGTTGCAAACCAATCGGCTAAATGTGATGCATAAGATTTATCAAACACCAGTGTAATGAAGCCAAGTGCTAAAGAGTTTTCCAGTGCATATTTCATTCCTAAAGGACTGAAACGCAAAGCTATGACTAAACACCATTTGCTTCCTACTCTATATGTAGAAATATCATAAAAACTACCTTACTATAATTAGTATTCCAGGACATCCGTTTTAATGAATGATTTTTGTCTTGTTTTTATCCAGGTTTCAGCATATAATTCATACTGTGAAAATACTTAATAAGTAAAGTGGTCTATATTTTATTTTCTTGTTTGCCAGCACTTTAAAGCTTTGCTACTTGGCCTATTTGGAAATTTTACTCTCTGTGATTGTTGTACATTTTTCTTGTCTATGGAAATTTACCCTTACTGCCAGATAAGCATTAGTTTCATTTAACCCTGAAAGCATAAACATGTTATGTTAGGACATTACTGTATCACTGAACAGGGTTACTACAAATAATAGGCCAACGCAGGAAGTTCAAGGACTCTCTCTGAAAGCATGAGTTGCAAATTTTCTAAAGGGCTTAAGGGGAAAGAGGAACAATGGTTACAATCCTCTGATATTTCCTCTGATTTAGAATATGCTTGAATTTCACTTTATTCTCCTCAGCCTTACAACTTCCAAGTGTAGTTGGTTTAGTGACAGTTTTCAGTAAAGGCACATTATTTCATTTTAATATACACACACAATGTTATCCAGCCTGTAAACTGTGACAGATCTCAACAGGATCAACTACGTAAGGAATTGCCTCTTCCACCCACACTTCCCCTTGAACATTGAAATCAACATGTATAATGCAGCTATTGGTTCCCAGAATAAAATTCAAGGGTGATGGAGACAAGGTGTTGTCAGTGAAATAACCCAGCTGCAGAACTCTGTCACAGATCAGGATGAACATGTGGTGCACTGTGTTCTAAAGGAGGCAAGACACATTTGTTTGCTCTAGCTTGTCCTGAAAGTAAAGACGCTCTGGCCAGTGAGCTGGAAGAAGAAGAGGAAGGGTTATACAGACTAAAACAAACATAAATGAAAATCCAAGACCTAATGCCTCTCTGAGGGTGGACCAAAGAATAGTCTCATTAAAACCATGCTGAAATTTAAAGTTTGTGGATTGTTACCTAAATGGAATAGTAACCAGAGCAATGTAGGTTAGACACACAGGCAAACAAATGAGATGCAGGGCTTTTTTCTTACCTCTCAAGTGTATTTTCACTATCAGATTGTAAGGTATTTTCATTATTGTCCACCCACTTACTGAGTGACAGCACATTTCCCTAGAAATCTATTAGTAACCTTTCATGAATATAATGTAGGCTATACAGTCAGACATGTTTAAACAATTTATGAATCTGAAAAAGACCCATTTTTACAGCATTGTTATTATCTGTTTGTGACAGCACCCATAATGTACTTGAATGTCTGGAGGATTCCTAAGAGGGATGGTTCCTGCTCTGAGCAGTGCACAGTTTATGTGAACAAACAAATAGCAGAAGTTAGCAGAAGAGGGACAATGAAAAGGGCTGTTTATTTTTTGTTTTTTAAATACAAGTCAACTAGATTCACTATAGGCAGCATGGCAGAAGTGGATCTTTCAGAGTATGTTTACACAGCAAAGAAAAACCCACAGCTGGCCCATGCAGGGCTGTTTCACTGCAGTATAGACTTCCTGCTCGGGCTAGAGCCAGAACTCTGGGATCCTCTCTCCCCTCAGCATCCAGGAGCTTGGGCCCCAGGCCAAACCCAGAAGTCTACACAGCAATGAAACAGCCCTGCAATCCCAGCCCCGCGAGCCCAAATCAACTGGCACAGGCCAGCCACAAATTTTTCTTTGCTATATAGACATATCATACGAGGGACTTACATGTACACAAGGTAGAGGCCTTGTGAATGAGCTCACGGAGATCGTACTATGCACAAAGGGTAGAATGCATGGTGGCAACAGTGCAAGAAACTGAAAAGAAGAACAAGGCTGGGAACATTAGAGAAGTAAAAGAGGTGGGGGAGCAGTGTAAAGCAATGCAAAACTCAACAAAAGAAGGTAAGTAGAAATGGGTAGAACTACATAGAGAGTTGAAGATAGTGACAAAAAGCTTAAATCTGATACAATAATGAATAGGAAGCCAGTGGTGGGAAACGAAGGGAAGAATGACAATTAAATCAACAATAAAGAAAGTTTACTTTAACAGCTACATTTTGTATGAACTAAAGGACAGTAATGCATGTGTGTCCTAGAGGCCTAAGAGGAGGATACTGCGGTCATCAAGACAGGATATAATGAGGGCATGACTGACTGTCTTCACTATGAAAATGCAACAAAAGAGACATGATCTGGAGATGCTGAGGGGGAAGAAGTGGAAGGATTTGGATATGGCCTCGATGACTAGAAGAGGGAGTAGTCAAAAATAACCCCCCCGTTTGTGGCCCTGAAGAACAGAGGTGTTGACAGTGATAGAAAAAGAGACAAATGAAGAGGATTGGGAGGGAGGATAAGAGGTGAAATCTTGCATCACTGAAGTCAATGGCAAAACTCACATTGACTTCAATGGGGTCAGGGTTTCACTCAAGGAATTCCGTTTGGCCATGTTAAGTTTACAATGATGACAAGACATCCAAAAGGAGATGTTATAGGTGTGACAGCATAGATATCACACCGAATAACTGATCTGGAGATAATATTATAAAGAATTAGAATTAAAATGAAGTTTATGATCGCATTCCGATTATTATGGCCCACTGCAACAATAGGGGGAAATCAAGGTGCTAACTAAGGAGCTAAAAGCCGTTCTTTCTTTCACAACCAGAGCATCAGATTTAAGACAATTTCTGCATCTCATGTCCTGATACATTTTTTCCACTGATTAATGCTACTTGATATTTAATGTTTCACAATGTTTAGCAATAACTTTGACTGCATTTCTGGCTACAATATGAATATTGAAAATAACATTCTTGCCAAAAAAGAATACCTTATACTCTGTTCGGCAAGAACTCCAGAATTTGGCTGTATTGTACACATCTTCCCTGTACTACTGTTAGGAATCAACATTTACAAATTAATTTGAATACTACAATAAACTTAAGGTAAAATTTTCAAAAAGGCTGACGTGACTGGAGCCTAAGTTCCATTTTCAAAAGTGACTTGGGGATTTAAATGCATAAGCCTCATTTAAGGTCAATGAGTCCTAGTTTTGAAAATGGGTTTTAGGTCCTTTTGAAAATTTTACCTCTGGTGTCTTTCTTCAAATAGTAAAAGGGACACAGAAAGACAAACTACATTATGGACTTTGATCTATGTAAATCAATGTTTTTTAAAAAGATTAATATATCGTTCCATGATTTAAAAAAAAAATTAAAACAACGTTGTTGTTACATCAACTTTTCCTATCAATCTTTGCAATTTACACATTACATGATAACTAATAAAACTGACGAAAAGCTAAAGCTACCATTATCTAAGTTGAACATACTGCAAAAAATAAGCAAAATACATAGCAGTGAAAAGTGCATTTAATTTTTAAAATCCTTTGGTTTTAATACACTAAGGGCTGTTGTTAACAATACCCTTTCAAGGAATGTTTTCTTTTTTAAATATGTGGGCTCACTTTCTGTGATCCTTACTCAGTTTTTACTCACTTTTCAGCCAAGCAAAATACTCATTGACTTCAGTGAGTACTTGCCCAAATGCAGGATTTGACCCATAATTTTTAACCTGACTGTATTCTTTTAAAATGCCAATCTACTAAAATCCTAATAGTTTCCATTTCTGCTCTGAATTTCCACCTGCTCAAAGGCAACAAAATAGTTTAATACTGTGTTTACTTCTATAAACGAATGTCTACATGTTTATACTAATTAGATAATTGCACTAGCTAACTATCTAACCTTTGTTTTTATATTTTAAAACCAAATTGTCAGCTTCCCAATTCTCTTAAATCTGGCCTCTAAAATTCAGACATAAACATAATAGGTATATGTATTTCCATAATTCATAAAGATTCATAAAGGCCTTTGGATTGAACACCAACTGTAAATGTTGTGAACTTAAACAAATGTGTTAACTTTCCATTGTTTGATAGCATCCTGTCAATCTGGTATACAATTACTCTTCATTGTTTAGAATCTTATTATATAAAACAGTCCTGCCCAGTGTACTGGGGTTTACAACCCCCATACTGAGCATAGGCAGAAGGGAGGGGAGAGTCTTCCCTGCTTACAGGCAATCAGGCTGACCACATCCCAGCACAGATGCCAGAACTGCCAATCATTGAGGCAGGCACCCACAGCTGTGACCAATAAAGAAAACAAGCCCATCTATAATGGAAGGAAAACAGAGTGGGAGAGGGAGGCAGAAAGGCCTGGGACAGCAGAGATGCAAAAGAGGCAAATTGAAGGGTATCAGTTAGGAGAAAGCCAGGACCCGTACAGAGACGGCACCAAGAACGGGTTACACTAGTATACGCAAAGATAGGGCATGCTTCTGGGTTCCATCCTTGCCTACTTCTACTGCTAACTAACAAAAAGCAGATCTGAACAATGGAGAAAAGCTTACTATTTCATTATAAGGGGAGATTCATAGTCTAACTGTTAGAATCATAGAAGATCAGGGTTGGAAGAGACCTCAGGAGGTCATCTAGTCCAACCCCCTGCTCAAAGCAGGACCAACACCAATTAAATCATCCCCGCCAGGGCTTTGTCAAGCCAGGCCTTAAAAACTTCTAAGGATGGAGATTCTATCACCTCCTTAGGTAACCCGTTCCAGGGCTTCATCACCCTCCTGTTGAAATAGTGTTTCCTAATATCCAACCTAGACCTCCCCCACTGCAACTTGAGACCATTGCTTCTTGTTCAGTCATCTGCTACCATTGAGAACAACCTAGCTCCATCCTCTATGGAACCCCCCTTCAGGTAGTTGAAAGCAGCTATCAAATCCCCGCTCATTCGTCTCTTCTGCAGACTAAATAACCCCAGTTCCCTCAGCCGCTCCTTGTAAGTCATGTGCCCCAGCCCCCTAATCATCTTTGTTGCCCTCCGCTGGACTCTCTCCAATTTGTCCACATCCCTTCTGTAGTGGGGGGACCAAAAATGGACACAATACTCCAGGTGTGACCTCACCAGTGCCGAATACAGGGGAATAATCACTTCCCTCGATCTGCTGGCAATGCTTCTACTAATACAGCCCAATATGCCGTTGGCCTTCTTGGCAACAAGGGCACACTGCTGACTCATATCCAGCTTCTCATCCACTGTAAACACCAGATCCTTTTCTGCAGAACTGCTGCTTAGCCAGTCGGTCCCCAGCCTGTAGCAGTGCATGGGATTCTTCCTTCCTAAGTGCAGGACTCTGCACTTGTCCTTGTTGAACCTCATTAGATTTCTTTTGGCCCAATACTCCAATGTCTAGGTCACTCTGGTCCCTATCCCTACCCTCCAGCGTATCTACCTCCCCCCCAGCTTAGTGTCATCTGCGAACTGGCTGAGGGTGCAATCCATCCCATCATTCAGATCATTAATAAAGATGTTGAACAAAACCAGCTCCAGGACCGACCTCTGGGGCATTCCACTTGATACCGGCTGCCAACTAGACATCAAGCTGTTGATCACTACCCATTGAGCCCGACGATCTAGCCAGCTTTCTATCGACCTTACAGTCCATTCATCCAATCCACACTTCTTTAACTTGCTGGCAAGAATACTGTGGGAGACCATATTAAAAGCTTTGCTAAAGCCAAGCTATATCCTATCCACTGCTTTCCCCATATCCACATAGCCAGTTATCTCAGCTTAGAAGGCAATGAGGTTGGTCAGGCATGACTTGCCCTTGGTAAAACCATGTTGACTGTTCCTGATCACCTTCCTCTCCTCCAAGTGCTTCAAAATGGATTCCTTGTGGACCTGCTCCATGATTTTGCCAGGGACTGAAGTGAGGCTGACCGGTCTGTAGTTCCCCAGGTTCTCTTTCTTCCCTTTTTAAAATATGAGCACTATATTTGCCTTTTTCCAACCCTCTGGGATCTCCCCCAATTGCCACAAATTTTCAAAGATAATGGCCAATGGCTCTGCAATCACATCTGCCAACTCCTTTAGCACCCTCAGATGCATTAGATCTGGACCCAGGGACTTCTGCATGTCCAGCTTTTCTAAAGAGTCCTTAACCTCTTCTTTCACCACTGAGGACTGCGCACCTCCTCCCCATACTGTGTTGCCCAGAGCAGCAGTCTGGGAGCTGACCTTGTTCGTGAAGACAGAGACAAAAAAAGCATTAAGAACTTCAGCTTTTTCCAAATCATCTGTCATTATGTTGCCTTCCCCATTCCCCACACTTTCCCTGACCTTCTTCTTGTTGCTAACATACTTGTAGAAACCCTTCTTGTTACCCTTCACATCCCTTGCTAGCTGCAACTCCAACTGTGCCTTGGCCTTCCTGATTACACCCCTGCATGCTCGAGCAATATTTTTATACTCCTCCCTAGTCATCTGTCCACATTTCCACTTCTTGTAAGCTTCCTCTTTGAGTTTAAGCTCACCGAACATTTCACTGTTAAGCCAAGCTGGTCGCCAGCCATATTTGCTATCTTTCTGCACATCAGGATGGTTTGTTCCTGCGCCCTCAATAAGACTTCTTTAAAACACAGCCAGCTCTCCTGCACTCCTTTCCCCCTCATATTAGCCTCTCAGGGGATCCTGCCCATCAGTTCCCTAAGGGAGTCAAAGTCTGCTTTTCAGAAGTCCAGGGTCCATATTTTGCTACTCTCCTTTCTTCCTTTTGGCGGGATCCTGAACTCAACCGTCTCATGTTCACTGCTGTTTAGGTTGCCACCCACTTCTACTTCCCCTACCAATTGTTCCCTGTTTGTAAGCAGCAGGTCAAGAAGAGTACGGCCCCTAGTTGGTTCCTCCAGCACTTGTACCATGAAGTTGTACCCAACACTCTCCAAAAACTTCCTGGATTGTCTGTGCATTGCTGTATTGCTCTCCCAGCAGATGTCAGGGTGATTGAAGTACCCCATTAGAACCAGGGCCTGTGATCTGGAAACTTCAGTTAGTTGCCCGAAGAAAGCCTGGTCTACCTCATCCTTCTGATCCGGTGGTCTATTGCACACGCCCACCATGACATCAAACTTGTTGCTCTCACCTCTAAACTTAACCCAAAGACTCTCAACAGGCTTTTCTCATTTCATACTGGAGCTCTGAGCAATCATACCACTCTCTTACATACAATGCAACTCCTCCACCTTTCCTCCATTCTAATCATTCCTGATATTGCCTGTTATAAAATTTACCATGCACTAAGAACATAAAGATTATTCTATGGGGACTTAATCCTGTTCCCATTCAAGTGATCAGAAAACCACCTATTTATTTTACTAGATCAGGATCAAACATTGGTATAGTAGGAAATGCATCCTGCTTTCAATAATTAATGATCCCCAAATATACACTTTCTGAAATTTATAGTTTAGGCTATCTTTTTTCTTAGATTGAAGTGTGTAAATATATGGGTCAGTTTTCATAAACCCCTTTCATTTAGTGCTTTTATAAATCTTTATTTTTAAATATTACTGAATGTAACAATGCATGCAGATTTGTAAAAGACCACACACTGCTAATTTTTGCTGTTAATAACCAAGTTGGATATATATACTCTAGTACTAATATTTATGAAGTTCCAAGGTCAGTGTCAAGTAATTTTGATTTAATTTATTTTAGCTTCTACCATTTATTCTGCTTTTTAGGAAACTATGACAAGAAACTTCTCTAAGTAATTTTTTCCCTGTTTCCTCTGACCACCATCCCCTCCCTACACCCTGGTATTTTGCATATTAATGAAATTAAATTGACTATTTTTAATAAACAATGGAGGTTACTTACTGTAACTTACTTCTAGATGTGTGGTCCCTATGTGTATTCTACATGTGGGTATGCATGTGCATCTGTGTCTGGAAATTCTTCAAAGCAGTGTCCTTTGGCCCACACATGTGCAGTAGGTCCCCTCATACTCCTGACCAAGGGTATAAGAGGAAGTGTGGGTTCACACCTTTCCAGTTCCTCCTCTTACTGCAAACCCAACAGGATCCAAAGCAGAGGGCGGGCAGGCAGGTAGTGGAATACAGATAGGGACCACATATCTCGAAGAACCTCTAGTTACAGGAAGTAACCTCCACTTCTTCTTTGAATGATGGTTCCTATGTGTACTCCACACACAGATGATTGGCAATCAGTAGTCAGGCTGGAGGTGGTGGGTGCGAAAAAGCCAGTAGTAAAGATGCTTGCAATATTGCTGATCCCACTGCTGCATCTGCAGCTGAGGTATGAACTAGAGCGTAGTGTGTCATGATCGTGAGGTGGAGTGAAACTGGACTGGATGCTTGATTCCACCACCACCCCTCCCCCCCGCCGCATCTGTCCTGGGTTAGGAGATCAGGGAATGGGTGGATCCTGATTGGTGGGTGGGCAGACACTGTTAGAAGTTCCAGGAACCAGAACTGTTCGTCCCAGCGGGGTGTTAGGAGAATGATGTTGGCTCTGTCATGACATATCTTCCCCACAAAGTGGGAGAATGGGAGGAAAGGCATATCTGAGGCTGTTCATCCAAGATAGCAGGAGAACAATGCCTGGGAGTCATGACCTACGGCTCCTCTGAAACAATATAGGGGGAGTTTTCTGTTCATTTGGGATGCAAAAAGGTCCCATAGCAGAGTACTCCCCTGTGTAAATATTTCACTTTGGGCTGTGTTGTAAATCTCCTACTCATTGCCTGCTGAGAAATTTCTACTTAGTTTGTCTGCAAGGGAGTTCTGAATACTGAGGAGGAACGTGATCTGTAATGTGTCCCAGTTGCTCACATACCAGTTCGAAAGTCCGATGGCTTCCAGGCAGAGGGGAGGAGATCTTGCTCCTTCCTGTTTGTTTATACAGATGACCAAGGCAATATTGTCCATCATTATCTGTACATGGAGTGAGTGTAAGGTGGACTGTCCTCAGTTCCAGTATGTTTATATGCAGCCTGACCTCTCGTGGGATCCAACTACCCTGAGCAATGTGGTTGTCCAGGTGAGTACCCCACCTCCAGGGGAAAGCATCTATCACATGGTGGCCTTGGGCGTAGGAGGGCCCACCATGTTCTTGTCCAGGTTTGACCACCAAGTGAGTAACGACAGAAGTCTGGTGGGAACCAACACTGTGGAGTCCTGGTTTGTTTGATAGGGTCAACGGAGCCAACCTTGCAGAGACCGCCAATGGAGTCTGGCAAACTGTGTTGCGTAAGTACATGCAGCCATGTAGCCTAACAGCGAAAGACACCTGCGCTCTGTAGTTTGCGGCCTACAGGTAAGCGTGAAATAAGGTTGCTCATTGCATGAAACCTGTCTGTGGGGAGGAATGCTCTCGCAAAAACTGTGTCCAACTGCACCCCATAAAATGTATTGTCCTAGTGTGTAACAAATTTTCTTCATTTATGCAAATGACTAGAGCACTACAAGTGGTATGAGAAACCTTGTCACTGCCCATCTGACATTCTGACAAGACTGGCCTACAAGAACCCAATTGTCTAGATACGGAAACACCTTATAGCCCTGGCATCTCATCTGGGCAGCTACCACAGAGAAAACCTTCATAAATCCTCCAGATGCAGTGGTGAGCCCAAAGGGGAGGACTTGAAATTGGAATTGTTCCAGGCCAACTGTAAAACACAGGAACTTCTGTAGGATGGGTGAATGTCCTTCATGTTGAGAGCAGAGAACCACATCCCTTCCTGAAGGGAGGGGATTATTCATGCCAATATAATCATCCGGAATTTCATCTTTCGAATAAAGAGGTTGAGTTGCCGAAGGTCCAGGATGGGTCTCCACTCAGTCTTTTTGGGGGATTAGGAAATATGGGGAGTAGAGCCCCCTCCAATGGTAATGAGGTGGGACATGCTCTATTGCCCAGCAGTGTAAACGGGATTCCACCTCATATTGAAGAATCACCTCACCTCGAACAGGAGGTAGCGAACAGGAGAGTTTTGCAAGAGGTTTCTCCAGGTGAAAGAGGAATGACTACGTGATCCTTGGGGTGAGCTTGTTGTCTTTAGTGTGTGTTTGTGTTGTGCTTGCTGATTGACTGAAGTATATAGCATGGTCTGTTTGTTTGGGGGACTGTGTGCTGAGCCTAGTGGCCTGCTAGGCAAGGTTGAGAACTTCTTAACGAGGCTTTGATCCCCAAGCCCTTTAGCACCCATCAACCCTTAACCAGGGGATGGGGCTACTCAGAGATAACAGGGGTTTAAAAAGCCTGCTCCTAAGCGACCTGAGGAGCTAGGGAACTGGAGCAGCTAACAAGGGAGTTTTGTGAGGGAGTTTAGAAGGGGGAGTGGGGGAGCAGATACACTTCAATAACATTCTTTAAATTTAAGGCAATAAACACTCCCTGATAAAAACAAAAGAACAATAAAGGAAAGAACTGCATGAATAAAAAGAGCATGCAGGCAGAAATCCAGCAATTGGACATCCAGTGTATTGCACTGAATGCAACATGTATGATTACCTGCCTTATGGGCGGGTGGCGTATGTAGGCACGCGGTGCAAGGAGCTCCTGGCCCTCAGAGACGGTGTATGGGCTTTGGAGACCAGAGTGGCTAAACTGGAGGTACATAGATGAGACTTTCCAGGACACAGTAGAATGGTCCCACCTCCGGTCTGACAGCCTCTGTGCTGTCGCACTGAGGATGCCTCTCTGGGGGAGGGAACACTAGTTATTAGGAAGAGAAAGGAAACAGTAATGGGGGATTCGATCATTAGTAACAAATAGCTAAGTTTGCGATGACCATGTGGTTCTCCTGGTGACTTGCCTGCCGGGTGAGAAGGTTGCAGATCTCTCAAGACATCTAGACAGACTTATGTGTAGTGCTGGGGAGGAGCCGATGGTCGTGGTACATGTATGTACCAATGATATAGGGAAAGATAGAAGAGAGAGGTCCTGGAGGCCAAATTTAGGCTGCTAGGTAAAAGATTAAAGTCCAGGACCTCCATGGTAGCATTCTCTGAAATTATTACAATTCCATGTGCAGGATCAGTTAGACAGACAGAACTGCAGGGTCTCAATACATGGATGAGATGATGGTATAGGAAGGAGGAGTTTAGATTTATTAGGAACTGGGGAACCTTTCGGGAAAGGGAGAGCTTATACAGGAAGGATGGGCTCTACCTCAACCAAAATGGAACAGGATTGCAGGCACGTAAAATTAGAGCAGTTTTTAAAGTAAGGGCTGGGGTAAAGTTGATGGGTGCGGAGGAGCATGTGGTCCAGACAGGGACATCCCTTGGGGAGGATCTATTAATGGAGATTCTCTATATCCTAGCAAGGAGGAGAGGATGGAAGATGATAAAATACAGGTAGGATGTGATGAGAAATAGACAAATGAAAAAGAGTCCCACTCAATTACATCACATAATGGCAGACAGCTAAAAAGTGACAATTTTTTAAAGTGCTTATATACAAATGCTAGAAGTGTAAATTCTAAGATGGGTGAACTTGAGCGCCTCATATTAAATGAGGATATTGATATAATAGACATCACAGAAACTTGGTGGAATGAGGATAATCAATGGGACACAGTAATACCCAGGTACAAAATATATCAGAAGGACAGAATAAGTCGTACTGGTCGGGGAGTGGCACTATATGTGAAAGAAAGCGTAGCGTGAAATGAAGTAAAAATTGTAAATGAACCAAACTGTACCACAGAATCTCAAAGAATAGTAATTCCATGCTTGAATAATAAGAATATAGCAGTAGGAATATACTACGGACCACCTGACCAGGATCATGATAGTTTCTGTGAAATGCTAAGGGAGATTAGAGAGGCTATACAAATAAAAAAACCACAGTAATAACAGGGGATTTCTACTATCCCCATATTGACTGAGTACATGTCACTGCAAGACAGGATGCAAAGATAACCTTTCTTGACACCTTAAATGACTGCTTCTTGGAGCAGCTAGTCCTGGAACCCACAAGATCAGAGGCAATTCTTGATTTAGTCCTAAGTGGAGCACAGGATCTGGTCCAAGAGGTGGTAATAATGCTTGGCAATACAGCTTGGTAATAATGACCATAATATAATTAAATTTAACATCCCTGTGGGGTGGGAGGGGAGGACACCAAAGCAGCCCACCATGGTAGCATTTAATTTCAGAAAGGGGAACTACACAAAAATGAGGAAGTTAGTTAAACAGAAATTAAAAAGTAAAGTGCCAAAAGTGAAATCCCTGCAAGCTGCATGGAAACTTTTTAAAGACACCATAAGAAAGGCTCAAGTCAAATGTATATCCCAAATTAAAAAATATAGTAAGAGGACCAAAAAAGTGCCACCACAGCTAAAAAACAAAGTAAAAGAAACAGTTAAAGTCAAAAAGGCATCCTTTATACAGTATTTTTCCTACTGAGGAAAACAGAAGTAACAAACTCGGGCAAGTGAAGCATAAAAATATAATTAGGAAGGCCAAAAAAGAATGTGAAGAACAGCTAGCCAAACACTCAAAGTAACAGCAAAAAAATGTTTTAAATACATCAGAAGCAGGAAGTCTGCTAAACAGCTGGAGGGTGGGGCACTGGATGATTGAGATACTAAAGGAGCACTCAAGGAAGATAAGGCTATTGTAGAGAAACTAAATGAATTCTTTGCATTGGTCTTCATGGCTGAGGAAACGAGGGAGAGTCCCAAACCTGAGCCATTCTTTTTAGGTGACAAATCTCAGGAACTGTCCCAGATTAAGGTGTCATTAAAGGTGGTTTTGGAACAAATTGATAAATTAAACAGTAGTAAGTCACCAGGCCCAGATGGTATTCACCCAAGAGTTCTGAAGGAACTCAAATGTGAAACTGCAGAACTACTAACTGTGGTATGTAACCTATCATTTAAATTAGCTATCCTCCAGTCATTTGGTACAGAAGCTGATGTGACACCAATTTTTAAAAAAGGCTCCAGAGGCGATCCCGGCAATTACAGGCTTGTAAACCTAACTCAGTACCAGGCAAATTGGTTGAAACTATAGTAAAGAACAGAATTATCAGACACATAGATGAACACAATTTGTTGGGGAAGAGTCAACACGGCTTTGGTAAAGGGAAGTAATGCCTCACCAATCTACTAGAATTCTTTGAGCGGGTCAACAAGCATGTGGACAAGGGTAATCCAGTGGATACAGTATATTTAGATTTTCAGAAAGCCTTTGACAAGGTCCCTCACCAAAGGCTCTTAAGCAAAGTAAACTGTCATGGGATAACAGGGAAGGTCCTCTCATGGATTGGTAACTGGTTAAAAGATAGGAAACAAAGGGTAGGAATAAATGATCAGTTTTCAGACTGGAGAGAGGTAAATACTGATGTCCCCCAGGTGTCCCTACTGGGACCAGTACTGTTCAACATATTCATAAATAATCTGGAAAAAGGGGTAAATAGTGAGGTTGCAAAATTTGCAGATGATACAAAACTACTCGAGGTAGTTAAGTTCAAAGCAGACAGCAAAAAGTTACAAAGGGATCTCACAAAACTGGGTAACAGGGCAACAAAATGGCAGATGAAGTTCAATGTTGATAAATGCAAACAAATGCACATTGGAAAACATAATCCCAACTATATATATATAAAATGATGTGGTCGAAATTAGCTGTTAGCACTCATGAAAGAGATCTTGGAGTCATTGTGATAGTTTTCTGAAAACATCCACTCAATATGCAACGGTAGTCAAAAAAGCTAACAGAATGTTGGGAATCATTAGGAAAAGGATAGATAATAAGAGAGAAAATATATTGCCTCTATATAAATCCATGGTATGCGCACATCTTGAATACTGCATGCAGATGTGGTTGCCCCATCTCAAAAAAGATATATTGGAATTGGAAAAGGTACAGAAAAGGGCAACAAAAATTATTAGGGATATGGAACAGTTGCCATATGAGGAGAGATTAATAAGACTGGAACATTTAAGCTTGGAAAAGAGATGACTAAGGGGAGATATGATAGAGGTCTATAAAATCATGATTGATGTGGAGAAAGTAAATAAGGAAGTGTTATTTTCTCCTTCTCATAACATGAGAACTAGGGATCACCAACTGAAATTAATAGGCAGCAGGTTTAAAACAAACAATAGGAAGTATTTCTTCACATAATACACAGCCAACCTGTGGCGCTCTTTGCCAGAGGATGTTGTGAAGGCCAAGACTATAATAGGGTTCAAAAAAAGAACTAGATAAATTCATGGAGAATAGATCCAACAATGGCTATTAGCCAGGATGGGCAGGGATGCAAAATCATGCTGTGAAGTGTCCCTAGCCTCTGTTTGCCAGAAGCTGGGAATGGGCAACAAGGGATGGATCACTTGATGATTACCTGTTCTGTTCATTCCCTCTGAAGCACCTGGCATTAGCCACTGGCGGAAGACAGGACACTGGGCTAGCTGGACCATTAGTCTCACCCAGTATGGCCGTTCATATGTTTGAATAGATATGTGGACAGAGTTGGCATCGGGCTTTGATACAAGGATAGGTTCCTGGGTCAATGTTTTTGTTCAGTGATGTGTGGTTGCTGGTGAGTATTTGCTTTAGGTTGGGGGGTTGTCTGTAAGCGAGGACAGGTCTGTCTCCCAAGATCTGTGAGAGTAAAGGATCATCTTTCAGGATAGGTTGTAGATCTCTGATAATGCGCTGGAGAGGTTTTAGTTGGGGGCTGAAGGTGACAGCTAGTGGTGTTCTGTTATTTTCTTTGTTGGGCCTGTCTTGTAGGAGGTGACTTCTAGGTACTCGTCTGGCTCTGTCAATCTGTTTTTTCACTTCAGCAGGTGGGTATTGTAGTTTTAAGAATGCTTGATAGAGATCTTGTAGATGCTTGTCTCTATCTGAGGGATTGGAGCAAATGCGGTTATATCTTAGAGCTTGGCTGTAGACAATGGATCGTGTGGTGTGTCCTGGATGGAAGCTGGAGGCATGTAGCGGTCAGTAGGTTTCCGGTATAGGGTGGTATTTGCAACTCTGTCCACATATCTATTCAAGTGACATCATCATAGGACCTAATCACATCAGCCATACCATCAGGGGCTCGTTCACCTGCACATCTACCAATGTGATATATGCCATCATGTGCCAGCAATGCCCCTCTGCCATGTACATTGGCCAAACCGGACAGTCTCTCTGTAAAAGAATTAATGGACACAAATCTGACATCAGGAATCATAATACTCAAAAACCAGTGGGAGAACACTTTAATCTGTCTGGTCATTCTATGACAGACCTGCGGGTGGCTATTTTACAACAGAAAAACTTCAAAAACAGACTCCAACGAGAGACTGCTGAGCTGGAATTGATATGCAAACTAGATACAATCAACTCAGGATTGAATAAGGACTGGGAATGGTTGAAACATTACAAACATTGAATCTATCTCCCCTTGTAAGTATTCGCACACTTCTTATCAAACTGTCTGTACTAGGCTAGCTTGATTATCACTTAAGTAAGAGAAAAAAACTTCTGAATTGGCCTCTCAGAGTTGGTAAGACAACTCCCACCTGTTCATGCTCTCTGTATGTGTGTATATATATCTCCTCAATATGTTTCACTCTATATGCATCTGAAGAAGTGGGCTGTAGTCCACGAAAGCTTATGCTCTAATAAATTTGTTAGTCTCTAAGGTGCCACAAGTACTCCTGTTCTTTTTGCGGATACAGTCTAACACGGCTGCTACTCTGAAACCTGTCATTATTGCACTTTAAATTCACATCCTAGTTTATTCTTAGTTTAACTTAAATCTTTAAATGTAAACTCCAACACAGGGAATTCCACTTGCAAGCTTCCACTAGCAGCCACTGCAGATTCTGGAGCACTGGTATAGTGAGCTCTCAGTCTGAAACTTGCTTAATAGTGCAGAATGCAGCAGCCCATTTATCTTCAGTTCCTGAATGATCTCAATGGATAGACCCATAGAGAGCACAGTATAGAAGTCTAAACTTAATTGACAAAGACCTAGATGAGTGGGCAAGGTCACTTTGTCAGAGAGAAAAGTTGTGCTCTTGTTACCAGATGCAGCTGAAAAAAAGGTCTCCTGGCCACAGGCACTACTTGGTCCTTCAAGAGCAGTCCGGACTCTAATGAACACACCTAAAATTCTATATCTGTTTTACAAATAGCTGTTGCAGTCCCTCAATTGTAGGTGCTAATATAAATTCCCCTCAAATGATCTCCCTCCTGTCTGGATTAAGTTACATCCAAGCTTTCACTGAATATAGACAGATGTATATAGCTATGCATTACTAGGCAATTCCCCAGACCCCAGTAGCATTAACACATTGCAAAGTGCCAAAAGACCCATTTTTAAAAAAACCTGACCCACTTTTAAAAAACAGTAGCTTTTTCCTCCAGGTGAAGTATGAATATTTAAATCAAAAGAGGAGTCAGGATGGAATGTTTTCTCCTTGACTACCTACTGTACCTCTCCAGTGCTGCTCTGATATGAAAAGATCCTGCTGCCATACACTAGCACTGACATTGTTTCATTTAGTCTCAAAGGACCGTTCGCTAATAATTTCATTCGTTCTGTGACAAGAAGTTGTGGAGGAGGAGTGGAGGGGGCTTCTATATGAAAAAAAAACAATGAAAGATGGATCTCTGCTAGAACTTAAATATTTACATTTCATGATTTATATGAGGTATATTATAATTTAATTGGCAGTAAAAAAGTGGACTGGGGAAGTCTGGGTTTGTGGTTAACAGTTGTAAATTTGTTTCTACCTTTGTCATAGAGTAACAACACTTTACAGGTGAGCTTTATGTTTTAGGCAAGGATAAACCTATCATAACATTTTCTGGAATCCTGTTCCAACCTGAGCACTGTTGCTAAAACAGATTGATTGTGGTAACTATTTATACAGCATACTCCAAGAAAATAACCCAAGAAACACTGCAGTCTACAAAACAAACCCACAACAATATCCTATAGGGAGTTATTCTTTCTATCAAGATCATGTCATAACAAGCCTTGGTTAAACTAAATAGAAGGCTAACTCCCCTTTGCCAGCTTCTGATCAATTTTCTCTGAACTGGTGGTACTGTGCAAGAAATCAAATAGAATTAAAAATCCCCTAATCTGATAATCTAAAGGTGGGTTAACTGAAAAATATGCACTGTTAAAACTTTACCTCCAATCTTGTTTAATGTTCTAATTAGTTTATGATAATCTTTAATTCCCCTTTTCTTGTTCCACAACCGCGCTCTCTCTATTTACACTAGCCAAGCTACATGACTCCTAACCAGTATCTTGCACAATTGCCTAGTGAACAAGCATTTATTTCCCCATGTGCATTTTTCCTTGAAAATAAGGACTAGAATGTCTCTGGAAAAAAAATCAGAGATAGAGTTTTAAGAATGTACTTCCAGCTAACAGGCCATCTGGAATAAAAAAGATGGTTTTGGACAATGATTATCTACAGCCATGGTCCATGTCACTAGTTGAGCCTTTAGAATCATAGAATATCAGAGTTGGAAGGGACCTCAAGAGGTCATCTAGTCCAACCCCCTGCTCAAAGCAGGACCAATTCCCAGCTAAATCATCCCAGCCAGGGCTTTGTCAAGCCGGGCCTTAAAAACCTCCAA